>NW_009735579.1:0-33583 GCF_000703405.1 Apaloderma vittatum | reverse complement strand
CGTTCTTAAATATGTTTTCACAGAGGCGTTCCTCTCCTATCACTTTACTGATAGGCTCAGCCTTGGCCAGCAGTGGGTCCCTCTTTAGAGCCGGCTGGCATTGGCTCTGTCAAACTTGGGAAACTTCTAGCAGCTTCTTGCAGAAGCCACCCTGCAGCTCCCCGCCCCCGTCGCCAAAATCCAGCTGTGATAGTAAGCCTGTGAAAACTCATTTTACTTCATTGTAGAAAAAAGGTAAGCACACACTGGTATTGTCTGTGAATTCTCATCTCCAGATTATGTATTTTTGTCATAATGCCTGTGCAGTTTCATAGTTCAGATAGGCTTCCCAACTTGTCATTGGTGTTCCAGACTTTTGTTAGGAATTGGATTGACCAGGACTTCAAACATAAAACCACTACTGCAGACTTCTGACAAAACGATATATTACCAGGAAATAACCAGAATTGGGGGACTAAGAGCAAAAATCGAGCGAGCAAGTCCCCTGTGTTGACTACAAAGTTTCTCTGTGTGATATTGCAGCTCAGTTGGTGTGAAAGGTTGTATCGAAAGCCTCCTCCTCCTGAGCATGTCTGATCTGACACAGAACCCATATGTTGGTCCCTCCAAACTCACATTTCAGTCTCGTTACGATTGTAGGAAGAGACAAGTCTTCACAGTTGACTTTAGGTTTCCTAATTACCTCTGAATAAAATGGAGTGTCTTCTCAAATCGCATGTTTCTGTTTTATCAGGATGTGCTTCTGTTTAGCATATTCATCTGGCTAAAATAGTCAGTGCTTTGCCTTTTCAGAAGTGCTGAAATTGGGGTCCAATTGATATGGATTCCAACTATGACCTCACCTCATCTTCAGTCTCAGGTAATGTCTATGTAATATGTTAAGAGTAATATCAGAGAATGTGTACTTGCCCTGAAGAACTATCCTCCTGATGAAGATATGGAAATCTGGCTGTAGGTATCACCTTCAAGACTGTGTCATCATGAATAAACGTGTTCTAAATAAATATTTATCAAAATCAAGAGTTTAATTTTTTTTTTCCTTCTATGGCTCCTAGGTGAAGCTTCTAAGTTCATTCTAAAAGGCATACATAAGATAACAAAAGAAAAGAAAAGAAGGGAAGAAAGGCATGGAAAGACATCCCAGAAGTGAACAAATTCTAATTTCTATTTATTTGAAGTGACACAGTTTGACATAACAGTCCAAAACAACTTCTAAAATGGCTTCTAGTCTGCTATTATTTTTCAGGAGCATCCTAGCACACTGATTTAATCTGTGCTTTGATAAAAACATTGAAAAGGTTCCTGGGAACTAAAAAAAGTATGGAGTAAGGTTGTTTTCTTTTCAAAGGAATTTGAAGGGCTGGGGGAAGGAGGCATAGATACGAGGAAATGAAACGGGTTAAACTGCTCTAGAGATTCTTGGTCACTATCGCTATGCCCTGAAGTGATATGCACTTACAGCACAGCCAAACTGACATCTTTGAAGAACAGGAACTGTATCTGCTCTCGAGGCATTTGTAAGTAGCTTACTGAGCTAAAAAAAGATAGAAGAAAAGGTTAAAAACTGAAATTATGAGCTGTTTTATTCTATGTCTGCATATTGCCAAAAGGGACTTTTATTGCTATTGCAATGTAAATGCCCTTCCTTTGGCTTTAATTCATCTGTTTTTCCTTCAACTGTCAAAACATTTTAACGTACAAATGGTTTGAGAGCTCAAGCATAGTTTATAAAACTACTAGGTTAAAGCAGCTTGTAACTGGGAAAGAGAGTGTTAAGAGAAGGTATGAAAGAATATGAAAGAATCTTCACAGAGGATTGCTTTTCATAACAGACGCAAATTCTTCATCAACAAATCAGAACTTGAGACTCAAAACCTAAGCTAGTTGCAGTTACCTAATTCTTTCCTTTCCTTCCTGACCAGTAACAAGATCCCGAGAGGCACCAATCACTTTGTTACAGTGAAATATGTTTATCTGCTACTCCTAAACAACTAGCAACAAACAAGCAGGATCCTTCAGTGTTGAAACAAGAAATCCTCTGCATTTTGAATCTTCTGACTTATACTTCTCTAACTGTTAATATTGATCCTAATACCTTTCAGTAGCATTTTTCTCCCAGGTTTCATTCAGTCACATTTTCCTTACTTTTGTTCTCTATTTAAAGTGACCTCATATAATTTCTGAGCATCAAACATGTATCACAATCCTGAAAACTTTCTTATATGTCTGATCTTAATCTAAAATTGTCTCTAACACTTCATTCTAGGCATCCTGCATCAATACTGAAAAGCAAATTCAAGTCTCACCCTTTGTATATCAATACACTGAATATCAATATACACTGTATATCAATATACTGAAAAGCAAATTCAAGTCTCACCCTTTGTGTATCAACCTAAGAAATTTTAACCACCCAGCAAATCTAACTTCACTCTTTTCTTGCAACCACACATTAACTAGCAAAGGTAAGTTATGACAAATTTATTTTAGAAAGGAATGTAACTCAAGTCTACATGTGCTGGCATAAAAATACATCAGATTTTATTGGCTGACTCTGTTGCTGTTGGTTTGTCACGTAACATGATCACAGAAATACTGGAAATCAAGGATCTGCCTGCACGCTGGTTCTTTCTTCTTCCTTTCAACACTTATCCTGCAAGAAATTGTAGGTCTCGCCTCACACCTCCCCCTCTCTTCTTTTATGTTAATTTTAAAAAGGAAACAAAAAAGAGGTGAATCAGAAAGAGGAGGAGCTATAGCTCTTCCTTTCATTTAAATTCATCAGGAAATTCTATCCCAGATATAAAAAGCCTTGTTAAGTGCATTTTTATTGTAACAAGCTGTTTACAGAAATACACAAGTAAAAAAGCAAAATATGCAACCCCCAATATTTCAATTTCTCAATTCACAAATTCAGCTATGATGTAGCAAAATATTTCTAGCAGTGTAATAAACACGTCTGTGCAAAAGTATTTGTGTGTGCATGTGTGCACACGCATATGCAAATATAACATATAACAACTGACCATAATTACGAGATGGGTTAGGCATCCAAGAGGTAACAAAATTATGTGTAACCTTAATTAAGCCCTTATTTTGTATGAATTATGACATTAACTTTCCTTACAAAGAAAGTTACAAATACAATTAATCATCCATCGTTATATATTTTTATTTAACCTCATTCAAAGACTCCTCTTCCAAATAGTCCTGAACAAGTCCTTTAACTGAACAGAAAGATTTCTCTTAACATTTCTATTCCACTCTCTCTACGCTAAATTACTTCATTATCACAGCCTGCCCTATGGAATTAAGGTCCATAATTACCACTATTTTGCTAAAGATTACAGCTAGAACTGTTATTTAACATCCATTTGTTACGAGTGTCCACCTGGAAACATCCTAAAATGTGATTTTTACAGGGTACTTCACATTATATTTCACATCTTCTATTCCAGCCACATTTCCAATCAGTTTCGGTAGGAGCTGTGTATGTACAAGACTCAGCCTCAGTTTTTCTATTGTCAAAGACTAGAAAAACAGATCAGGAAAAAAGACTTCACTACGGTACCCAGCTACCTAGAACCATTCAGCAACTTTGACAAGAGTCTAAAGTAAAACACATTTTAATCAGAAAGCATCAGATTGCCTTGGATCTTGAAGTCATATTATTTCCTTTACGTTGTTTTCTATTTCACTGACTGCACACATCCTAATGTCTAAAACAACGAGGTTCTCACCACAAGAACAGCAACTTTAAGACTGCAGACTTAAAGCTTGAATTCATAAAAGCTAAATTCTGAATGGTAGACCCAGGCTGTAACATTATTGTAAATGTAGGAAGCTTACCGTGATTTCAGTTAAAAACTCAGCTGTGTAAAAGGGACTTCATATGAGTCTAACTGGAACATGATTCTAAGAGAGTAAACTTAAGTTCACTTTTATTGAGCATCACCATTTGAGCTCCTGGAATAACTTGTGCTCATGGTAATCATGAAATAATGGGGAATGAGCAGAAAAAAAACCCTGTACTGGCATTACTACTGACCAACAATGAGAGCAAAAGAACTGCAATTTTGACTGTCAATTCAGTTCCTATCAACAGAGCCAAAAATACTTTCTCAGGAATAATTTCTAAATTCTCAAAATCAGATTTTTTACTCATGTCAAAGTAAATATTAATACAAGAAGTAAGATGAAAACTCTGTCTCTTTTCTTTACCGTGTATGTGTAAGTAGTAATTAATGTATACATTAAAAAGGAGATCTGATTTTTGGTTTATATGCTGCAAGTGAATTTTCAGCTCATGCCAGCTTTGATTTTTATTTTTTTTAAAAAAACACTGGAACATATTTAATTGACTTTACAAGGAAAAAAATACGCCCCTTCTGCTTTGAAAGCAAGTTAATGGTTACCTCTAGTGCACACAAAATGAGATATCAAACCATGAATCAACAATTTAAATACTGCACATCTGGTTAACCAGCACCTGTATACTCACTCCTTCCTTGTTATTAAGAAACTACCCCTGCTATTGTGTCTCTACAGCTTTCAGGTACAGTAGCAGCTGATTATCACAATAGTAAAGGTTGCTTCACTGCTTGCATACCTGAACTACATTATATTACCTGAACTATATTATATTATTCCAGAGACTATAGCGAGGAAAGTGCCGAACAAAAAGAATGAAACACATCTAGACTTTTTTTCCATAGGTAAAGAAAAGATATCTATCAGACATGGTTAATACTATGAACTGATAATATTTTTCTTCATTACTGTATCTATTGAATAAAATTTAATCAAACTTCTATTGATGAACAAAAAATAAATAGCATTTGTTTTGCTAGGGACTTTGTGCTTCATTGAATAGGAAACTCTCAAATAGACACAAATGTATGAATCAATTGCATTTCCTATAATACTTAACTTCCTATGAACAGTTTATCTTCACCAAACAGTGACACTGTTGTTTCAGAAACAATATAATGGAGGTGAGTTTCATCAGGGTAAGTTCAGTTTAATTTCAAGGCTGCTACAGTGATTTAGCTTTGTCTTCATGCCTTACATATCTTACATGCAGTTCACTTTGTAATGGTTACCACTTATTTCCATATATTTATGCTGTTAATGTGCTTCTGATGAGTGAAGGTGATGGAAGTGTAATGTAAAAGCAATGATATCTCCTGGAGGTGCCGATATAATGAACTGCCTGCGTGTAGCAGGATGCACACCTTCTAGAATGATGTTCAGGCAATCATGGGACACACATTATTAGCAGGCAGGTACTTTCACCTGACAGGCTTTTTTGTCTTCCCCTTTTGAGATAAACACTTAGATTTAATACTACTAACACCAAAATCTGTCTTTCTGACCATGCCTCTGCCCTCTACATTTTTAAGTATCTCCAGGGCAATAAAGCAATTTAGTGAGGTAACAGTATTTACTTCAGTTACCTGAAACCAAGGAGGCGAAAAATAAGTTGCTACAGCATAATGAGTCATTGAGAAAAAAACATGCAAGATAAAACAGAGAATTACGGAAAAATCATTGAAGTATTACCTTTAGAGCAAATCAAAGGCTGAATTTACTGAGCACTAGCTTGGCAGCAAAAGAACTAATCAAAGCCTGAGTTTTGGTGGATCTGTGCTTTGTAGATAAGCTTATAATACAGCGTATGTCACGTCAGAACATAAATGGAAAAAATTATAACTTTTACCTCAGTGAAAGCATGTATTTGCTTCTGTGCAGTCTAGGGGTACATTGCCCTCTCCCTCCAAGCTGTAGCACTTGCCTGTCTTTCAGACTGTGCTCAAATTTGGCTGATACTGGCTAACTCAATAATGTCACTTGAGGAGATGGACAAATTGGCAACACAATTACACAAAACCGCTTTGCCCAACTTGTGCGTAATTTTATAGGCACATTTTAGCAAACCACTTTAACCCTCTGATTTTCCCAGCACATCTTATCAGGTGCTCATGTGCTTGTAGGACCAAACTCCACATCTTAAAATAGCCACCGAACTCGCCCTCTTTCGAGACAAAAATAAACCCAAGCTTGGTCAGATTTTTCCTATTTTTTTTGCTTACACACACATAATTCAACTAAAGTCAGAGGTGTATCAATGTCAAATTGAAGCTAGGCTCCTGTAAATGATGGGAGAATTTATCTTAAACTAACAATTAAGAATATGAAGCAAAATTTTCTCACAGCAACTACCACGTTTTAGTATTACACATCATGAACCAGCTAATGCCAAATAGACAAAAGCAATGCAGTGTGTTTCCATAGAAACATGTTAGATGAGGATGTATAGTGAATAGTGGTCTCAGCAAATGAGAATGCTTTGCAGAAATGTGTCTTTGAAACACATTTTAAAGACAAATGAAAAAGATTTTAAAAATAGGACCTTGTTTCAGTATTTTGTTTCAAACATTAACAAATTCAATAAAACGCAGATTACATGATCCTCAGCCAAATGCCTTATTAGAAACGTAAGGGTGAATCAGCTTGTCAGCATAAATCGTGATATAAATTTGTAAGCAGATAGCTCATTTTGCTCTGGAATAGGCTTAAAAAATTAGAACTCTATATAGTTTTAAAAAAAAAATCCATCTTCAATTGACTAAGATAAGTTTCAGATGTGGAATTTTAAATACTGTCTCCAGTAGTTTAAGGTACATTCAGTCAAGATGCTCTTATTCTAGAAGCTAATTTTTATGTAACTGTAACTTAATGATTGAGTTAACTCTGCAAAATGGAGGAGTATGAAGAAAATCTAACCCATCTGTGAGACAAAAGTTACCAAAAACTCTAAAAATTACCCTAATTTTTGCTCTCATTAAAAGCAAAGGGAAATCTGCTTTAATATATTTAGTCCCTGAACCTCAAGATTGTTCAGTGAAAATTATATGAAACTGCAGCTCATGAGGTCTTCTCCTTAGTATCAAGATAAATCTTGATACTAAAACCGTTAACTATTTCTCTAATATCACATGATCCACCAGAGCTTTAAAGTACAGTCCTATTTTAATACATATTTGAAGCATAAAAAACATTCACCATATTTCTAGAAGCTTTATAATAGTCACGGATTTTTTTCCAGGAGCTAAGTACTGGACACCTTTTCTCATGAGTTATGTAAATATGCACATATAAACAAAGGTAGTGAAAAACACTGCAGTCTTAAACACTAGTTGTACTCAACCTACTGCAAGTACAACCAACATTAAAGCATAAGAACATATTCTCTAATACATAAATGGTAATACAAACTGAGATACAGGCTAAGAGTCAATAGCAGATAGTTATATACAGAATATAGAATAGTTACACACTACAGGACTACTTCTTCATGTCCATTCTTTAGGATTGCACTTACAGATACTCTGTAACCTTCTTTAGCAAATTAAACCAAGAACAGGAATATATCTAATGAGATTAAAATGCACTAATAAATGTTACCTACAGGGATAGAAAAGAGTGGTAGATTATTTTTAAATTATTTCTTATACAGCATTCAGTCATATTAGCTGCATAGAACATTACAAATTGCATCAATTAAACAGATTTAAAATGTAGTAATTCGCTAACAATCAGGATAGAATTCATCAGTATTTCACATGAGTGAATCCCTTGAAATAGAAATAAAAAAGTACGTACCCTGATCCAAAATCTCTTCCTCTTCTTTTTTGGTCTGCTGCAGCAAAGAACTTTTATCAGTATCCTTGGTTTCTGAAAAATGGATTTAGGATATGATGTTAACCTTTGTGTGCAAATGAAGTTAAGTATCTTCCTACTAGGGAAAAAAGCGCCCTTCTGAAATGAATATTTGGTACTTCTACCTCTCTACAGTAGCTGTAACAAGTGGGGCAGTAGTAAAACAACTGGAATAAAAAATTAAGATCTATGCTTTGGTACACATAAATAGCTTCTAGATTACTTCTGGCTAAGCTGCTGCTGCAACTTACATGCCTACTAGTGTTCAATATAAACATTGATCCCTTCCAGAGTAAGGCAGTGGGATCCAGAAAACAATGGAAATGTTATGATTCAACTTTTTAGGAAATACATAGAAGACAAAGCAAATATTAAGAAACTGTTAATATAAAGTACTGATATCTGGCATAGAAAAGAAGTCAATCTTTTGGGGACGCAGCTCGTCTAGCTATAAAAATATGTTGGAAATTGAAAAACAACAATAGGAAGAAATGGACAAAAGACTGTGGAAGAAATTTCCACCAAAACTAAGAGAAGAATCCCAGGATGGTTTACAATTAGTGATTTGAATTTTATTTGGAATTAGATTTTTGTTTGATGATAATTTAGCATATCAAAGCAACACAAACACATCAGTGAGCACACAAAAACTTCAAGGTTTTTTTCACCTTCATGATGTCCATGAGTCATCTTCAGCATATCAGACTGGATTGGAATAGGAATATTTGCCTCCTGCGGTATATTTCTGAACATCTCAGGGTTTGCATTCTGCGTGCAGGTCATATAAGAGACAGCATGCTTGGCTTCCATATAGTACATAATATAAAAATTACACATTTCATCATTGGCTGTTCCCCTATACAATACAGTAAACGTGACAGTTAGGAAAAAAATGAGCTGAATATAGCTGTTATTCAATTTATTTACATCGTTAAAACAGAATACTATAAAGTTGTAATTAAACATATAGAAGTTCAACCCTAAAACATTTAATAGCTTCATTGCAGTAAATATAAAAAGTTTCTTTCATTTTATACAAACTCCCCAGGTATCTCAGAAATTCTCCAAAATTTGGCTTTGGTTCTACAGGTAATTGCATCAACTATTTAAATTGTTTTTCCTTCTCCATTTCCCAAAATACTTCTCATAGTCCCCGACATGTCATCAGCTAAGCAAATGGTCTGATGAAATATGACAGAACTGTATCATTCATTACATCACCATTCATATACTTCTCTGTCAATCTGAGGCAAACCTAATTGAAAAATGTTGCAAATAACATTTATGTTTCATTTCAGCAGCTATATTTTATGACAGCTTTTTCCCCCTCCATGTTCAAGTGCATCCATTTATTGGCCAATCACACCAGTTCTAATGCAGCAAAACTTAACTTCATGGCACATGAAGGCACCATAAATAACTCTTAAAGAGAAGACAGCACTGCCATCTTGACAGTAACTTGATCACAAGGTTCTGTAAGAAAACTTGAGTGCAAGAGGAACGATTAAGCACTAGCAAGATTCAATACTTTGACAAATGTTGTGGATGTAATTGAAAGAGAAGAGGCTCTTCTGTTCAGCTACATAATCCTGTTTTCAATAGAAAAAAAATGTACGATAAAGATTTTTTCCTGAAAAATATTATTTTGTGAAGCAGACAATACAGGGCCTCTTTGTAGCTGTGATCTGTTTCCAGTTTTCCCTCTGCCATATAGGTTGATATCTTTTATTTATAGCTACAATCTCGACACCGGAATAAGCTAGGACTTATAAAGAAAGGTTCACAAAATAAGGGGTTCTACATAAAGATTTTTTAATTAGCTTTCAAAATTAACCAGTGAGTTCACGCTCATAAAAATATACGGGGGTGGCCTATTAGCTGTTTGCAAAAGACGTCAGCACTGACTTTTCCAGCAGCATGCTGCAGCATTCATTTATTCACCATAGCAACAATAACGACACCAGCCAGAGGGGAGACGGGGAACATGGGAGAAGAGACTGTTTCAAAAGGGGAATTGGTATTTTTCCATGCATTGAAAATTTAGCATCCCTTGGAGACCAAAAAAATCAGACTCTGACTTGGCAAGCTCTGCCTAAGCTTTTAGAAAGCATTAACTTCACTGTTGGACTCCCAATATCTGTCAGTGTAATTGCCTCCTCTTTAAAACTCCACTGGAAATGGGAATGTGAAACCCACACAAACTCTGTTTCACCTGACGTGTTACTGTGTCTAAACATTTCAAAGTCAATAATTTAAAACGCCTACAGTCAAAAAAAACCAAAAGACTCTGTCAACAACAGTTTTAGTAAATTCACAGGAAACCCAGAATCCTTCCATTAAATATTTCAACTCTTGAGAAACCCTGTTTTGTGAATGAGTTTAATGAGACGAAATGTTGAGGCACAAGTTAAAAAAAAAAATAAAAAAAATTCCTGTTAACCACCTTCACACCACTACCATGGCCATCTAGAACCAGATCCAGATTTTGGTATATTCACAATACACAGTGAAGATGAATGAAACAGAGGATCAAAAAGCAAGATAATGCAGTTAAATAACGTTAAATAACCTTAAATACTGAATGGGAACCTTAAATACTGAATGGGAACATTTTGCCACAGGCACATAAGCCTTCTCTGGAAAGGTACAATACCTGTTAAACATATTTTGAGAGCAAAAGATACAGGCTGCACTATTTTCTGTTAAGAGTTTTAAACAATACATTACATTGCAACTGGAAAAACAAGCAGCCATCATGGCCAGCAGCACTTTCCTTCACCAAGACATGATCTTTACACTGAATGGGCTCCAGTTCTTTGATATCCTGTAGACTGGTAAGCTATATACTAGTTGACATTATATGAACTCTAATGTTCACTCTGAAACATCATGAAGTTATCTGTTATAAAACAGCAGTGGCTGCTTGCATGGAGCGCTCACCGGTCTATAGCAAAAAATAGACACTCTTGCTTTATAAATTAAGAATAGTTGATATCCTTCATATTTGACAAAGGATAATTCAACCCTTTAACTTGCAAAAGTTTGGGCTTGGGGAGAAATCCAGCCTACTGAAATGGATGACTCATGGAACTTTTAAAGAGATGACTCTGTTTTACACCAGAGACATTAAGGCTGTGCTTATGTTATTACCCTGAACTTGTACATAGTAAACTGCATAAGCAAAATCAGGTTTCACTTCTCAGCCTTGGTTTGCCAAACTCTACACAATTAAGAGGTATGCCTCAATACCTAATTTAATTTCTCAGAGTAGGAGAGAAGTGGGGTGAAAAAGGTTAGTGTGAATAATGGAGATCATGAGATAATGTAAGATAATGGCAAGGACTTACTGAAACTAAAGCATGAAACAAAGCAAGAGCATTTTTGTAAAACACCAAACAGAATGGTAAGGAAGGTATAAAATCAAAACAAGAACATCTATCCTTGCTCCCCAAGTTAGAGATTAAGCAATAGACTTGGCCAAAAACGACAGTTTATCAATAGGAAAGGGATAAGTTGACTATCACAGAAATTACTACATAGTTAAGAAAGCACAACACTGAGCATATGTCATGTTTTAACCACAGGAAGCTTATACTATGAATGGTTAAGACTTAACTCATCAGCTCTGAAAAGACAAGTCAACAAAGCGAAGTCTATTTTAGCCCTGCCTTTTACGTTAAGAACAAACAAAAACACAGGCAGAAAATCAAGTACAAAGACTGAGAAAGTGAATATGTAGACTTGATGTGGTCCTTTTCAGATATGTATTTTTTCCAGCTTTCCTTTCACATTTGCATTTCCCATTTTTTTCAGTGTTTATATTTGGAACTCAAAGGTTCTTTTACTATTTCTTTTGGATTGACAAGTCATTCTTAATGGGAGCATGACAACTGCAAGATCAGAGCAATATTTTCCAAGATTTAAACAAATTTCATCTAACCTATTTTAGACACATATCTTTCCACATATGCAGCACTGTTGTGATACATTCCAAACATATATACTTCCACATTATGCATCAGTTTGTAATAGTTTGAATATCTGCTTAAAATGCATCACAATTCATAGGTAGAAATTACATAATAAAAATGTAAAGGTCTGCTTCTTCCTTTAATTTCTGTTCCTATTACTTCCCCATTGAAAGCATGTTAGTATAGTGAAAAAGACTACAATTTTCCTAGGACTGTTACTTAAAATGCAAGGATTATTCAACAAACAGGATCTACTTTAGGGAACATCACAGAAATGTATCAGTAACTTTCAGAAATCTCAAAAAGAAGGTCCAGAGTTTAATTTTTTCGATATGTTTTTGTAAGTGCCAGGACCTTTGTAAAAACCTCTTTTCAAACAATAATTAAGTATGTTTCAAATGCTACTTATCGGTTTTTTAACTACCCACTGAAAGGTAGTAAATTACTGTTGAATCACTAACATTATACTGAGATGCAGTCTTGGGCTTCTCAATGTACTAAGAACCTTGTCTCTTGAGGTGTTGCAGCACATATTTTCGGAATGGAGAGACTCCTGCAGAGCATCGTCGTATCTCTACGTATGCAGTAAATTATGGTTCAAAGAACTGGAGCCAGTTAGGAGAACATTAATACTGCATCTACATTTAAACTTCTCATTGTCACCTTATCTTACAGTGCTCTGTCTGTCATCTTTGGCTGAATAGCATAACTGAAAAATACAGTTCAGATCTTCTTATTTATCATTATTAATCTTTTATGTTTTTATTGTTTTTAATAAAAGCTCATACATTTTTATATAAAAAAGTAACTAGTATATAATTCTAATTTTTTAAGAGTAGATTTTACAATGGTTCAGAATTTTATAAGCTTCGATCAATATTCTTTCTGAAATAATGAAGAAAAATTGTGAAGTCTTATTATTCTGTTTTAAACAATCAATAGCTTCAACTTACTAAAAAAAAATTTTTTAGAACTGACATTCTGAATCCTCCTCTAGGTGTAGAACAGCTCAACATCTGAGCAAGGTGTTTGGCAGCATAGCTTCACCTGAGAAATATTCTGAACACTTCAGCAAAGTGATTATTCACGTAAGTAAAGGCAACAAACATTGTGTGGAGTTATGTATTTTGCAGACTAAACAGCAAAACAGACCATTCTGACAGAATTTAACAAAATTATCTCGGAAGAAGACAAATACATTTCTAGACATAAAAAAAACTTGGAAAAAAAAGTTAGGAAATGGATTGAGAAAATTTACCCTATATGCGTCTCTGTAGTTCTGCCTTCACCACTGAACACACATCTAGCTGCGAGAATATCATCATAGCTAACATCTACAGGATGTTCTACTGGATAGAATGCCTGAAAGAGAGGGTGATTCACCATAGTCAGTGAAAGCGTCCTGGATTATTTACATCAATACACACACACACACACAAGAATGGCAGTGCTATACATCTGAAAAGCAATTTCAGAACAGTTTTGGTATCATAACGTAATCATGACAATACATGGCAGTATTCACTTCTAGTGCCACAACATGTACCAGTGGAAGCACCATGGTGCAAATCTGTGGGTACATGTGTGCCAAATCAGCTTCTCAGTTTTAAATAAAGTTAATTAAAATTTACAATTAGAATTAAAAAAAACCCAAACAACCAACCTGTGGCAGCTGTGGACTCTGTCTACCAATCAATGTCCATTGACCATTCCTCACTCTGTATCCACTCACTACTTTACCTATAACATACCAATATGTATGTGAACAGGAGATATACTTCTAAGAAGACATGTTGTAGTGTCAGGATTTTTCTGTTAAGTATTTGATACTCTTCTCTTGCTATAAAACTCTTACCTAGTCTGTGGGTATGAACTCTGTAGGCAAAAAGGTGCATTGGAAACCTTTTGTAATGGCAGGCAATGTCTGCATCAACCACTGTTAAAATATGATGGCAATAAACAAAGAAAAACACATTATTTAACAAACAGAAAAGTTACATTACTGTACTTCATTCAGTGTGGTTTACAAAGGGTATACCTACACTGGACAACAGACAGTTTCCAAAGATACTGACAGTATCTTGTATTTCTGCAGTGCCTATCTCAAGACATTTCTAAAGAAAAACTAATTAAATACAGCACAAGTCGCTTGAAAACTACTTTCTGTGATGACGCACATACAAAAAGGAATTGAAACTGTAGTATTTCTTCCAAAGTACACTACTGCTATGTAATGAAGTAAAGTAACACATTTACTTACACACCATGTTGAGGGACACTTAAAACAAACAGAGCTACGGTGAATAGTCTATTAAGGAGAAAATTAAAGTAAACTGATGTAATTCTAAACTGGTAAAATTCATAATGAAGGTTGATTTCAAGATATTAATAGCTCTGGGCTCAGTCTTAAAGATTTAGGGTTAAGATGCAGACTTTGGCAGAGGAGTGCTGTACAGACAATACTGGCAGGTTAGTACTTGGTTATTTGCAGTAATAGCAGCTAAGGAAGAGTCTACAGAGATACTCCTTGGCCAACACCTCTCTGACAGCTATCTAGGGACTCGCTGCGTTCTTCCTCTTACAATAAATTTCATGTTTTACTTAAGAATTGCAAACTTGATTGAACATGAGAATGTAGTTATCAACAGGCACAGAACTGTTTTCATCCTGCTTTCTCTCACCCCTCAGCTGAAAACACAAGTGACTGCATTGATAAAATATATCGGGGAAGTGGGAGGGCATTCCTTTGATATGTTTTCATACTGAAGACCAAAACATGTTAAGTTTCAATTCAAATAAAAAAAGATTTCAAGTTGCTGTATTCTTCAAAGAGCCGGAGTCAACTACTCATTTGACTACCTCATCCTGTTGAGGCAGCTAACTGTAATTGGGACAAATGGTGTTCTCAGATATCTAATTTGAATTTTGGTATAGCATACAAAAATGTCTGTGTTCAACTTCCTTAAAATGGAAGATTCCATGCTAGCTTGAAGAAATGATATTGGGACTATCCAAGCTGAGTTTCTGATAAAATCCACTGACTAGGATTCTGAACTGTTAGGGAACTTTGTTTTACAATGTTTTTTTCAGCATGTTGGGCTTTTAACTAAGTAGGGACATACAAATAAAACTCATTACTGATAGAAATTAATTCATTAAAAATTAACTCCCATTAAATCACAAATAGCATTGTTGCCATGTAGATGAAGAAGAGTCCAAAAATTTTATGGTTTTTGGCAGGGAGGGGGAGAATAAAAAAATAGGTAGGGCTTTTTTGTAAAATATTAAGATGAAAATGAATCAAAAAAATACTCTTGAGAATCCTAGAAACTTCAGTGTTGCACAGATCTGTTGCACAGATTATTGTTTTGTACAATATTGTTTTCTGCAGCATTGATCGCCTTTGCCAATAGAGCCTTCAGGAAATAAAATGCAATTTAAAAATTGTAGCTATTTTTTCTCATTATTTGTTTAATTAAGCAATTAATTTGTCCATCTAAAACCCAGCAAGTGTCTGCTAAATTTTCTTCTGGAATAAGCAGCAAAAATAAATCAGATGCTGAAATTATATAATTACTTTGTAGAAAACTACGACTCACCTTTCTCGCCCGGTGGTATTACAGTGTTCACAGACATCATAAGATACATTCCAGCAATCAAAGGCTGCCTGTAATTCAAAAACCAATCTCTAATAAACAAGTCCTTCATAAACAAGTCCTGAGTGCAAGAGACATAATAGGCAATACCATTTCATACCACTAATTTCTAAACATTAGATTACGTTTGAAGCTGGTCTACTGAGAAAGAAGCTATTACACAGCACTTTACCTTCCCTCCTTTGTTTCATAATGAACTCCAATTTTTAAGGCATCTTCTACAAAGTATGTGAAATAGGACACAACTATCATCTACAAAATTGCTGTCCTTGTCCCAGATTTCTAAACACGAAGCTCTTTACCTGGAATAACTAGGTACTGATAGCAATGTTTCATCAAGTTTCTTAGCAGGAAAAGAAAGAAATTGTCAACAAATGACAAACGGTTCAAAATTCTAAATATTATGAAGTATGTACTATTTCTATTTCACATTATCAAAGGATCTAAAGGAAGCGTGTTCATGCCATCTGTCCTGATGAAAAAAATTGTAACAGGAAAGTACTATTAAAGATGCTTACTTTTGATGTGTCAGATGTAAAGTTACACCAGAGCAGTCCTTGTGTTTATCTGTACAAATCACAAAACAGTTCAATCATTAACAACTGAACCCATGTGAAATTATTCCACATTAATAACATTCTTCTGCTGCCTAAAAATACCAAAGCCAAAGAAAGTTTTACACTAACTGTTGCAGTAAACTTTCATACTGTGGAAACATTACACAAATTTGCACAAACCTTAAACTCACACTGCTGCATTTCTAGCAAAATCCTAATAGAGAGTAAAACTCTGGTGGATTAAAAGCTAACTGCATTTTTGGGACTAGAAATTGCAGATCTTTAGGAATGAGCATCTGGGAGATGAAACAGTGCTATTTTTACAACAGCAGAAAAAGTTGGTTTGGTTCAAATAAATTTGTATTTTGACAAAAGTTAAAAAATTAAATATTTGTGGAAAAGCAATAATTCTAGCCCTTAATAATGAAGCAGCCAGAATGCCTTGCAATAAAGTCAGTAGCTGAACTTGAGATACCAATACAGTGATTTGGTTTAACATCGGAAGGACAATAAAAATAGTTAATTAATTTGTCAATGTAGTATATCAGAATTATCTAATATGTTTGACATTATAATTTAATAATAATATTGTCTTGACAGTTACTCAATTTTAGCTGGTGATCTGGGAGTTCAATCATAGAACGGCCTAGGCTGGAAGGGACATTAGAGATCATCTAATCCAACCTCTCTCACGTGGGCAGGGACGCCTCCCAAGTACGGCAGGTTGCTCAAGATCTCATCCAACCCGGCCTTAAACATGTCCAGGGAGGGGACATCCACAACCTCTCTGGACAACCTATTCCGGAGTCTTGCCAGCCTCATACTGAAGAACTTCTTCCTAAGATTCAGTCTAAACCTATTCTCCTTCAATTTAAACCCATTTCCCCTTGTCCTATCTCTGGACGCTTCGATCTGCCGGCCACACTGATGCATCCCAGGATGGGGTTGGCCTTCCGGGCTGCATGAGAACCCTGTCAGCTCATGTTGAGCTTCTCATCAACATCCCCAAATTCTTCTCTTCAGGGCTACTCTCAACCCACTCTGTGCCCAGTTTGTATTTGTGCCTGGGATTAGCTCGGCCCAGGTGCAGGACCTTGCATTTTGACTTGTTGAAGCTCATGCAGTTTGCACTGGCCCATTTCTCAAGCCTGTCAAGGTCCCTGTGGATGGCATCCCTTCCCTTAAGCAAGCCCATCTCACCACGCAACTTGGGGTTGTCGACAAACTCACTGAGGGTGCACTCAATGCTGTCGTCCGTGTCGCTGACAAAGATGTTCAACAGCACTGGACCCAGAACAGACCCGAGGAACACCGGCTTCCACTTGGACATGGACCCATTGACAGCCACTCTTTGGGTGCAATCGTCAAGCCAGTTCTTTATCCACCAATTGTCCATCAATCAATCCCATATTTTATCAGCTTGGAGACAAGGATGTCACGTGGGACAGCGTCAAATGCCTTGCACAACCCCAGGTAGATGACATCAGTTCCTCTTCCCATATCAATTACAGCTGTAACTTTGTCATAGCCACCAAATTAGTCAGGCATGATTTGCCTTGAGTGAGGCCAGGTTGGCTGTCACTAATCACCTTGTTATTTTTCACCTGCCTCAGTACTGTTACCAGGAGGAACTGCTCCATGATTTTACCTGGCACAGAAGTGAGGCTGACTGGTCTGTAGTTCCCTGGGTTTTATTCGCTTCCATTTTTAAAAATGGGGGTTATGTTTCCTTTTTTCCAATCTGTGAGAACTTCGCCAGACTGCCACGACTTCTCAAATACAATGGCCAGTAGCCTAGCAACTTCAGCTGCCAGTTCCTTCAGGACCTGTGGATGTATCTCATCAAGTCCCATGTACTTGGGCACCTTCAGGTTCTCTAGGTGTTCCTGGACCTGATCTGCTCCTACCCTGGGTGGTTCTTCCCTCTCCCAGGTCCAGCCAATGCCCTCTGTGACGTAGGCGGTATGGCTCAAGTGGTTACCAGTGAAGACTAAAGCAAAATCGTCATTGAGTACTTCAGCCTTCTCCATATCCTCAGGAACCAGGTCACCCGTATTGCTCTGGAGAGGTCCCACATTTTGTATTGTTTTTTTTTCTTTTTTCTCTCACATACCTTAGAATCCTTTTCTGTTATGTCCATGGCCAGATTTGATTCTGCCAGGGCTTGAGCTTTTCTAAGTTCGTTTCTGATTTCATGAATAATTTCCTTGTAATCATTACAGGTTACCAGCTCTTGCTTCCACCCTTTGTGGTTTCCCATTTTATATTTGATTTTGGTCAGAAGTTCCTTGTTCATCCATATAGGCTTCCTGATGTTTTTCCCTGATTTCTTCTTTTTAGGGATGCAGTGCCTTTGAGCTTGCAGGAGAGTGACTTGAAAGTCAGTCAGCTTTCCTGGGCTCTCAGTCCCTCTCGGGCTTTGTCCTACTCTAACAAGGAGGTTCCTGAAGCAATCAGAGTTGGCTCTTCTGAAGTCAAGGTTTTCAAGCTTGCTGAGCTTTCCCTTCTGCACTGTCCTTAGGATCTTAAACTCCACCATCTCACAGTCACTGAAGTCAAGGCTGTCCATGAGCTTAACGCTGCCCACCAGGCCCTCCCTGTTGATCAGAACAAGGTCTAGCATGGCACCTCTCGTTGCTGGTTCCTCCATCGGAGGAGGAAGTTATCATCAATGCATTCCAGGAATCTCCTGGATTGCTTATGCTCTGCTGTGTTGTCTCTCCAACTGATAGTGGGGCAGGGCAGTTGAAGTCTTCTGTGAGGACCAGAGCTTGACTCCTATCTGTCTATGAAGGGCCTTGTCCACTTGATCCTCCAGGCCAGGTGTTCTGCAGCAGATCCCCACTGTAATGTCTCCTACCTTTCCTTTCACCCTGGCCCACAGACACACGGTCTTTTGATCACCACTTGCCAGGTGGAGGTCCATGCATTCTAGCTGTTCATTGACATAGAGGGCAACACCCTCTCCTCATCTCATCTGCTTGTCCTTTCTGAAGAGCTTACAGCCTTCCAATGCAACATGTGAATTGCAGAATTCATTCCACCATGTCTCTGTGATGCCAATTAGATCATAGCACTGCAGACACCCAAGCATCTCCAGCTTCTCTTGTTTATTGCCCATGCTGCAAAACTTACCTTTTCTTACATTTATACCACAACAGGTGTAGTTAGAAGAAAGCAAGGAAACAGAAAATGCTGAAAAAGACCCTCTAACTGTATAAGGTGTATCAGGTCAGAAAGAAATCAGAGTGACTATGTATCTGCTGACAAGTGCTAGCTTGGGAGGGATTCTTCTCCCATCTGCAGCTAGATTCTGAATTAAAAAAGCACTACATTTGAGCAGAAGAAAGAATAATGCCTAGGGTGAAACAGAACAGGGAGACTTTACAGATTAAAAAGCATCAGTTTAGCTTTTCAAACATTTGCTATTTTATAGACACACCACATCTCTCTATTAAGGGATTTTATTCAGTTTGGGGTTTACTACCATTTACACTAGAACTCAGTTTCAATATGTTCACACAGTAGAGAGGAATTATCTTACAGAATGAATAAATTAGTACATATGTAATGCAAGTGAAAGGGTTGCTATCCCAATTTCACAAGGTTCTCATAATGCTCAACATCATGGCATCTGAGAATTCTTGGTTTCTCCAGCTCTGGATGTCCCAACAAACATTTCAGTATTTAAAAATCTGAATCACTAAATCACAGCTGTACATTTGCAAGCTACAACAAAAAAAGGTAGGTCTTCAGCGCATATGCAAAAGAAAAATGAGAACAGTTGCTTTTTAATCAAGACTACCCACTGCTGTAGTTGCATTGAGTGGAACGGATGTCTCATGAGAATTTTTGAAATCAAGTGCTATGAATCAGAAGGAAAGCAGCTGAAAATTCTGTTGGTAATCCATAACAAAAGCACCACCATTCAATGCAGACAGAATACTGCCTCAAATACAGAAAATTCAGCACCTATATCCTGTATAAAGAATTGAGCATGAGTTTGGTAGAGTATTGAGAAAGTTCACTTGCAGTTTCAGTAGAAGTATTTTAAGCTCACACACATTCACAAAATTGCAAAACTAGTCTGTCAGTTATTGCTGCTGTATCACTCACATTTTCTATGTTCTACAAAGCAGACAAATAAACAAAATAGCGTAGAAAACAGAATTTTGAGCAATACCATACACTCTTATATATGTACCTTTTATGTAGACATGCATCTTTGTATAGAAAAATAGTAGATATTGAAAAATTAATCTAAATTTTAAGATAAAAATTCTCGGAATTGAAGTACAGTCTTTAAAACACATTTAAAGCATAGCCTTCAAATGATTTTTTAGTGTTACTCCTTAAAAACGAGGAGAAAAATTATAGTATCTTTCCATAAATACATTCACTGCATGCTAAGTCACTTACACAAAAATGACTAAAGTATGGCAGCAAAATATTCAAGAGAAAGAGAAACTAAATTTTTTTTGCACAGGTTTTTAGAAAAAGTTATTTATATACTAATCATTGTCCTCTACTCTTCACTATAAGAAGATTCATTTAGAATCTCAATATCCCTGTGTTTGCTATGAAGGTCTTTGTGAAGCCTCTTTTGTCCCACACTCCTCAGTTCAACTTAGTTTTTTTTTATTAAATTTTTGGCTATTCATATAACACGTGATGCTGCAGAACTTGGCTTTAGTAAGCTTAACATTTTTAGGAAGATTTAATGGAAGTTGAGATAAGCTTGCTTCTTCTCAGAACATTTCACTTCATAAGTAATAAAATATAAAATGTAACTGGAAGTTTTGTGCCCCTCAGTTTTGCAATTTGCTTTTGAAAATATCACCATTTTAGACACTGCTGAAAAACTCTCCAAAACCAATAAAGCCAAACGACAAATATTCCAAACATGAGTCACATTTGAAGTATCTAACCCTTAGGATGTCACAGAACATCTTTTTAAAATAGTATAGTGGGAGGAGGGAAATGAGTCCAATATACTCAAGTTTGTCAATATTAAATACTTAAATTATCAGAATACTAAAAACATTTTCTTGAGTATTTTCATCTAAATTTATCAATTTCAAAATGAACACAGTGGGAAAGTTATTATTGCTGTTATACAAAGCAACCATTAATTACAGTTCGGAGAAAGATAAGTCAACTTCTGGTACAAGAACTTGATCTGTAGTGCTACGTCAAGAGTTAAATAATGGATGGATACATGTTCTAGACTTCTAAGAAATTCCTACAGTGCAATATAACTTATTTTGTGGTTATATTTAGCCATGACTAGGCTAAACATTCTTCTAAAAACTGAGGAGGTTTCCTTGCTCCTCCTCCCATCCTTGAAACGCTCAAAGCTGCTCCACCCAAGAATGCTGACTGCAGTGAGGTCATGCCGCTTCCAAACGACAACTCTTTCGAGCTTCACTGTGTGACCTAGCAAAAATATCCCTAAATAATGCATAAACCAAACAAAACATTGAAGTCTCCTTTCCGCTCTGCCTGTCCAGCTTATCTAACTGCTTTGATTTCTTTGTTTCAGCTATTCAACAAGCATGCACTGCTCTGCTTCCAAGAAGTTACTAGTTACCATTTGCCACATGGCAAAGACCAAAAAATGTATTTTTATGTTCCTCAGAAACAAGTTCAAACGAAAGACAATTGTCCATGCAGAGTTTCCAACTCAAATAAAACTAGAAGCTGTGCTTATGATTGCCTTTTGCGGAGTGTGCAACTATAACACAATCACAAGAAATATTCCCAGTTTTTATGTCAAAGTAACGGTTCACGTTAAAGCCTAATACTAACTTAAGATTTTAAATACATCATTTTTAAACATTGTGCACAATAGATTTGTAATGGTAATTACATATTTAACTGCCAATAAACACTTGAATTAGTTAGAAAGATTCATTTGTGCTACTCCTGTTAATCACACTTGTTAGAAGAAATATCTCAAATGCCTGAAATACACACAGTTTATCAAATTAAACACTCACAACTGAGGTGAAGCCAAATTATCCTAAACAGAAATCCTCTCTTTCCATAGGATGATTTTGAAAAAACTTCTAATGTGAGTCTGATAGGCTTCCTCCATAGTTACTTGTATTATAACCCGTTACAGAAGTGGAGACTTTTGGGGCTTCATAGATTCTGTGGTTTTTACTTAGGATTAAAAAATTGAACACTCTTCATTCAAAACCTGGGGGTTTTTTTGTACTCCGAGTAGATGGATTATAAATTCTAGAGCACACTACTAAAATGATTTATTCAACTTCTTCATTGCTCCATTTCTAAATATAATAGGAACAGTATAGCACTCATACATCGTTCCTAGAATATGTAAAAGCTTTCACTGTAACAGAGTAGTGCTATTTATGAAGCTCCAAACTTCTTGTTATTTCAAAGTCAGCCCTTTGATTTGCACCAGCCCTTTGATTTGCACCAGTATCTCCAAATATAGTCTCAGAATTGGCTTTGCTTTATTAAAGATAACAAGTAGGCTCAAAACTGGAGCACAACCTCTGAGCAAGGCAATTCCAAAGTTAATGCCCACTGGGAAGAACCTTTGTACAAGTTATATGTGAAAAGAGAAAGACATACAGTACAAAAATGAACCTGAAGTCTTGGCAAAGAAAGAGACAAATTCAATATGTCGCATTCAATATTGATACAGAAAAGAACACTAGCTGAATTAATTCTTTTCATGAGAGTCAAGGTACTTGCTCTTGCTGATCTCTTCACTCATCCACAATCAATTCAGCAAAATTCTTTTTAGAAGTCTTGTAACATGTAGAATGAAACTCTATTTTTATTCAGTTTGTGCCATTTTCACAATCTACTTTCCAAATAGGAAAAGATAAATATTGTTGATCCCGGTCCAGTGTAAATTCTTTAACAAATAAATACCTCGTGAAAGTCACAGATAACGGACTTGCTGAAAGTTTGTCATAATATATCATAGAAATTAGTGTCTGGGAATATGCAAAATTATTAAAGACACAATGTCATGTCTTTGGGTTATAAAAGAGAAGCAAATGGCAGCTTATAATTCATGTGCTTAAGAAGAAAAGCTATTTTTAAGACATCTACCAGCTTGGTGGCCAAAACTAATTACCTTCCCTCCAAAAAAACCCCAGCAAAACCAAAGCCAGAAATAAGAACCTCACACTTCCCTCACAAAATCAAGTGCATCTGTGATAGCATACGTAATGTGGGTAATATAATTTTTGTAGAGAATGATAGTAGGGAGAAATATATCTAACCTCAGTGAAGAAGTAAGGGTTACGAGAAGGAGCTGAGAAGACAAATATTATGTGTCCCTTGTGCACACATAAGAGGGAACGAGAAAGGAAAAAACATTAAAGAATTCCTCAAAAGTTTGCTCCAAGCATATGGACAAAAATTATTACTGTGGTTCTTGGAGATAACATCTTTGTTCTCACAGGTACTGGAAAGTACGAACATAATAGCATGGTGGATTAGAAACATTAGTCTTTATTTACAGGGAGGGCAGAAAAAAATTTTAGGGATTGGAAAAAAAAACCCAGAGTTTTTGAAAATCAGATCCAAAGGCACTTATATGGAAGAATGAATCAAGAACAGTTTGACAACTCCATTGCATATCCCTACGGCCCAAACTGAAAGCTGACTTTATAGATCTAAAGATGGTTAGATTTACTTTTGTTTGAATCCTAACACAAATATATAGAAAAAGACAGACAAATTTCTGACAACTTTTTACTTGTTAAGTAACTGTATCTACTATCAACCATAACTCGTTTTGGTTTAATCAAATAATTTAATCAAATTTTTAATTAAATTAAGTAGAGCAACTACTATTTTTCTAAGATAGCTCTTTGCATGTACCCCTATTTTTTGACAGAATATATTTTTTGATTATGTGCATTTTAGACAAGACATAATAAGCTTTATTTTGATATCTGAGCATAAAGTGCATATCTAAAAATGAATATTTAGCTCTGATTTAGAGCCAAGGAGACAGAGAAAGCAGAATTAGTTTAATAACTAATTAATGAAATGAAGAAATACCCTTTTTATAAAGAGCTGAAAATTGAGAGTTGGTAAATTTTAACTACGACATTTTTCCCCCAAAACTGATAGGAATTAGAATTGAGTGTCAATAAGCAACAATACAGAGTGGGTGTTGGTATAAAATTAAGTTTCAATTTCAGGTGGTAATTTATTTCACTGTCATTTCTTTAGATGGGCAAATGGATTTTTCGAGTAGAAACTTTGACTACCAAGTTCATTTACTAATAAAAATTTCCAAACACACTCTCAATCCATGTGTAATGGTGGTTACTGATCTCATTTCCCTTTTTTTTTTAATAACTGCATACACATAAGTTACACTTTAAGAGTGAAAATGAACAGTAAGAGCTCTCGTTTTCCCTAAGCAATAATGAAGAGCAGGCTTTCAATCCAAGCATTCTCTTTAGAGGTTTGCAACTTTAATTATTTGTGATTCTAGCAGGCAAAGAATCTCATGGGCTGTAGGGATCCATGTGAACTGTCTCATGAAAATAAATTTCTTCAACTGCAGTTATGCTTTTTTGCATACATGCTCCATTTAAACAGTGTTAGCACACTCAGTTTATTCCTTCCTCCTCCTCGTCAGTTACCATTACTGCCAGTATGCTACAAAATTTCTTCACGTCATGACAGAAACCATACCTTCAGCTTCAGACAGTGCTGCTGAAAATTCGAGATGATCATTGCCTAAACCTTGTCTGAGGTGTACAGAACAGAGGCTGTGTGGCACTGGGAAGCTGCCAGCTACAGGTAACTTCTCTCTTCAAAAGCAAGTGTGGATCATTTACCATGATACCATAGAAGGATTCAGAGGCCACGGGCACAGCTCAAACCAGTGGTAATATTCCTCAATTTTTTGCTGTTCACCAGGATACTTCCCCCTCCTTCTTTCAGGTCCCACATTTTGATTACTACTTAGCCCATGAGGATCTCCCACACTCTTCTTTAAACAGTACAAGTAATGTATCACCGTCGAGTTCCAAGAGAATGATGACCCAAATTTCTTTTTGCTCTTGAAGTCAAAAACTCCACACAAGTTGTAATATAGAGTGAAAATAAGAATTCATGCATCTAAAGGTGTCAGAAGTTCACCAAGGAGAAGTGCAAAGTCCTGCACCTGGGAGAGAACAACCCCAAGCACCAGCACATGCTGGGGGACACCCAGCTGGAAAGCAGCTTGTCAGAAAGAAACTTTTTCACTGTGAGGGAAACTGAGCACTGGAACAGGTTGCCCAGAGAGGCTGCAGAGTCTCCAACCTTGGAGATATACGAAAGCCAGCTGGACATGACACTGGACAACCAACTGTAGGTGTCCCTGCTTGAGCAGGGAAGGGTTGATCAGATGACCTCCAGAGGTCCCTTTCAAACTCAACCATTCTGTGATTCTGTAAAACACTCACTGATAGCAATAAGCATATTGCCATGCTTGGAGCAAGTGTTCCATCCCTTTAAAAAAAATGAAATATTGAAAGACACTGTCTCCACTATTAAAAAGTTTTTTCCAAACACAGGTGCTGTGTTTGGAAGTATATTAACTGGCCACCGTATGTCATCTTTCTCACCAACTATTCAAGTAAAGTGACAGGTTAGGGGTGTTTACAGGTATTGGTTTCAACCTTCTAAAAGAAAACACTGAATTATACAGGAAAAGACAAGTTTCCTCCTACACTTAAAATTATTAATCCACTTCTTCATTACTAGAAGTAATTTGCTCTATATGTCTTGAAGAAGAAAAAATCTGTTCACCTTTCAAGCATTTACAGAGATAAAAAAGTTTATGAAGATGTCAGGTCAATATGCAAACTTATTGCAAATATGCCCACCGATCTTTACCTTTGTGAGTGGCACTAACAGTAAACTTTTCTACAAGTAAGTTATATACTTTTTGTAGCTGATATACCTTACAGAACAAACTTCCAAAATACATACCTCTAAATGCACTAATATCCCCATAGTGCACCTGGAGCACAAAAAATCTACCACCTGTTTCTCCTCCAACTCTGAATCCAACACCTAAGACAGAAGGAAAATGCACTGTTTTCAGAAACGATAAAACGTAGGATAGTTCATCACTGCTGACCGTATAAAAAAGTGCAACAGCTTCAAGTGAAGGGATGGAGAATGTCACCGAGACCAGTGAAAAAAACATCGTCCTGAAGACTGGGAAAAACACCATCACAACACGTGCCCAACTAAGAAGTTAGGACCATCGCTTAGTCACCTGCTTTAAGCAGAGCATTCTCTCAATACAAGATTATAGATTTGATATATATACACATGCATCTATATAAAAAAAACCTAAAAATTAAGTATTGCCGTCCTTGTAGGATTTAGTAGAACATTTTTCCTAAAACCTGTGAACAGCACAAACTGATTAACAGACTTACTAAGAACACACTGAGAATGAAGAGATAAAATGATCTGCAGTAAAATATTTTGAGATTACATTTAATTACATTTAATTTACAATTAAATTTTATGCACAAAAATCTTGTGAAAATTATCAAGCTATATTACTTTTTGACAGAAGAAAACCCAGGAGCAGAAGAAAATGAGAGGAATCTGAAATAATTTGAAATAATAAAATTGCAAAATATCATCATCACAAGGGATTTCTATAAACCAATTCTCTTCAAAAGAAGCAGAGAAAGCAATTTCTTCCTATTCAGTCTGTGAATCCCACTAGATTAAACATTGCCCATGGCAAAGTCTACTTCTAAATGGGACTGCAGCCTCTCTGTGCACAAACGTAGTATTATTATGAACCCTCCCCACAAACCTTGTATTTGTGGACAGCTTAGAGACAAGAAAATTATTACTAGCTGGAGTTTAACAGTAAAGCAAACACCAGGTTTCCATAGTATCCTTCAAGCAACATTTATTTTAACTCCACATTCTGATAAACAACTCAAGTAACATTCATGCTAATAAGTGTGTAAATGGATTATTAAAAATAAACCTCTTCCTGATACTGTAAACTGCTCCTGGTTACAGAAAGCGGCGGAAAAAAATTTTAGAATTCAAGGTATTTTCAGAGTGAGGCTATAGAGATGGCAGATATTTCTAGCACCCTTAGTGGTTATTAGAAAGAACCACCTCTGCCTGTCTTCCAGACATACCACTTCAAGTAGCTTAAAAAATTTTGACTGAATTCAGTAGTCATCTATCACAGAAGAAAATGGGTACATAAACACGTTGCTCAACCGCATCAAAGCATTTAGAAATGAAAAGCACATAGAATTGTCCAGTATACTTAAGATATAGAAAAAAAATTCAATGTTTAGATTGAACTTGTGCTTTCCCAAGCACACAAAAATATTCTAATGCGGTTTATGTGCTACTGAAAGATACATAAATAATACCCTTCCAACAACATACAGTAGGAAATGCAAGATTAATACTGTATAAAAATAAGCATTATGACTGTCATCTTTCCCTTAGCCTTTCTTCCCCCTACTGAAACGCATAATGTTACAGCAAACGGGATGACAAAAAAAACCCAAGTATATTAGCTAGCAAAATATATTCATAGTTTATGAGGTTGATGTTTACATGGTTTCCATCAGCTAGACATAATAAAAATAATATAGGATGTTTCTAGATATTCCAGGTGCTTTCTTCCACATCCTCTTCTCTCCCTTGCCCTTTACACAAGAACTTCACAGGAAAGGCACAATACCTTTGGGTAGCCTGGTGGGTGGAGCATTTCTTGCCCAAGCATACAAAATATTCGACTTGTCTTTGCACGTTCCTTCATCACAGTCCCTAAAAATATGAGGAAAGAAAACAAAAGAGAATATAATGTTACAATTTTGAAATGAAAAAAGGGCAGGTGATTTACAGGCAAAACCACCAATTCGAGAATATATGAAGATTTTTTTAATGTATGTTCATTAATGACACTTCTTGTAATGTAGACTGCTTTCCCAGATATCATTAGATCCTCACGTTTTTTTCCCCTCCCTCTGCTCTGATATAGCGTTAGGCAAACAGGTTCAAAACCATCCACAGTTCTTATAGCCCTTGCTAGGCTATAAAAAATAAAGGAACCTCTTGTGAGAATGAACCTGATGAAAATTTCTAGCACTACTAGTTTAAGTGCCACAAAATTGACAATGGCTGCCACATTTACACAGAGGGAAGAAGACATGAAACCTTTACAAGTCAAAACTGACATTTAAAAATCACTGACAGAAAACTGGTGACAGTAAGCTGGCCACAAACAGGTCACAAATACTTAAAATAAGTGAGAGCTCCAGAGTTCTCCCCATCCTCTGCAGCTAATACCTTGCGGGTGACACTAGGGGTGGAGTGTGAAAGACTCGCAAAGCCTGTTAAGCTCCAAATACCTTTAATTCGCAAGAATGGATAAACTCAGGGCACAGACACTACCAGACACAGCTCCAGGGACAGCACAATAAACCTGGGACAAGAGGGTGCTGACTGCTATCTGTGGCTGTAAGCTACAGGATGATACACAAGGACAAACAAACAACAGATATCAAGGGGCTTTGCAAACACCCACCTAGAAGCCACTTCTCTCCCTCCATCCTCTGTTAGGGAAAAGGGTTATTTACAGAGTTTATATGTACTTTCTTCAGTGACAAAGCAACTCAGCACTGAGCAGGTGCAGCATACACAAAAGGACTTTTAGAAAGCCTCAGTTCAAAACTATTCAGAAAACATCAACCGATCCAAGCCAGATGCAATGCAGGTTGATACTCATGTCAAGGTTTCAATACAAAATATAGTCCCTTCTCTGCCTATTACCCATGGAAAAATGAGACCTGGGAAACTGTACACATTGCACCACGTTTGTGTCTCGTGGGGATCTTGGTTGGACGGGTGGCTCCTGTGCAAAGCCTTCAGAACCTCCCCCAGGTAAAAGTTGGACCCAGCTCTGGCCAAGGATGAGAAAAGCAGCTCCTCTGCAATCAACATATTTAAGAAGTGAAGGAAATCTGTTGGGCAACTTTCTTTGTGTTGGGGAGTCCTGTTTTGGAAGGGAGGAGGTGAGAGGAGCCACCATGCAGTTGCTCTCTCTCTCTCCTTGCTGAGGTCTGTGAGGAGAGAGAGGAGGGTGCTGAAGCGGAGATTTCCCTGAGGCCCATGGTGAGATGGCCAATTGAGCTCTTGCAGACCAAGGAGATTTAACAGTGGTGCAGGAGGATCCAGACTGCAGCCTGTGAAGGACTGCCCGCTGGACCCGGCGTGACTCTGAGGGAAGCTGTGCTGCTGGGAGGACTGCAGCCTGAGGGACGGACCCATACTGGAGCAATTCAGGAAGAACTGCAACCACGTGGGAAGACTCACAATGCAGAATTTTGAGAAGGACTGTCTCCTGTGAGAGGGACACCACGCTGGAGCAGGGGGAGACTTCAAGGAGTCCTCTCCTTGAGGAGGAAGGAGCAGCATGGACTAACCACAACCCACACCCCTTGGCCCCTCTGTGCTGCCTGCAGAGAGGAGGTATCTGGGAAGAAGGGAGGGGTGGGGGGAAGGTGTATTTAAGATCTGGTTGTATTTATTCTGTGACTATCCCACTCTGATCTAACTGACTATTAAACTGGTGGTGGTTCTGCTGTGTAAATTAAATTGATATTTTCTCCTCAAGATGGCTCTGGTTTTTGCCTGTGACTGTTAAGTTGTGAGTGAGCCTCCCCTGTCCCTAATATTGATCCTCAAGCCTTTGGTTACTCACACCTACCCCCTCCTTCTTGGGAGTAGGTGTGAGTAAGCAGCTGCACAGTTCTTTTCTGCTGGCTGGGTGTGCTCAAACCACAACACACCTAAAGCATGTTTCAGCCACCGTAAATACGGAGGAAAATAGTCTTATTCACTGTGAGGAAGAGTGTAAAAGCATAAAAGACCAGGAATTTTTATTGGGTGCAGGCTCAGTAACATTTATGTTGGCAACGCCTGAGCCACATATCCCACCTATCAAAACAAATCACACTGATGCTTTCCAGGCTACTCTCCCAGCAGGACATTATGCATTTCTGCGATCCCAGAGAATCTTACTCCGACATAGCTGCTGTGTTTTCTTCTGACAAAAGGCATTGTCATAATCATGAGACTACCAAGAGAAAAGGGAACATGCCATTCATTTCTTTTGATTAATTTTGCTCATAATACGTATTTCTAAACCTTCACAACCACTAGTAGTTTAGTAATCTTCCTCTTCAAATATGCCCCAAAGGACAAGAAAACTTATGTCAGGATAAGTGAAATGTTTCACAACTTACAATTCTTAAAGCTGCAGGTAAAACTGTGCAGCTTTCAACTGCTACCATCCAAAAAAATTACCCTTAAAACAACTTCAAGGATCTAACAATCTAAGCAGGTACTGAGCTGCACAATTTGCAAGCGTGTTGAAGAGATTGGTTAAGAGCAAAACACAAACGCAGTCACAGCTTCACTGCCAGATTTTGGGTCAGCTAGCCTTTGTTCATACCACAATATTTTTAAAGGATCACATTGGCTACGTAAAAAAATCTGCATAGGCTGTACCAAACTTTTCTCCTGAGACAATGGCCAATGGACAGGCAAGACTATAGGGGAGAAAGATGAAATACACACATTGCTCTTTCGTTATGCTTAAAAAATGTGCAACGGTTTCCAAATAACTAAATGCTTAAACGTACATATTTACAATATAGACATTTATAGATATAAACAGATATATGTATCCACATATGCATATGTCTATACATACACAAACTACATTAACTATATACACACACTGGTCTGTAGTGAACAGGCATCTGAGCAAGCTTGTGTGTGTCAAACAAGCATAAATGCACTGTTTATAACAAGTATAAAGCCTGTTTATGTAGAGCAGCCATAACCCTCTCTCTAGGCTTGCAGAGAGCCACAGCAGAGCATGATTAAATGTTGCAAACTGTTGTAACAGCAGGGACGTGAAATGATGAGACACTGAATGAAGAGTTTTTATTTTTGAGAATGTAAATCAAACACTGCAGCTCAGAAGCTACACACAAAAATTAGCAAGATTTAATCAATACCTGCATACGAAATAATGAATACCAGATTTAAATATAACACTAATGTATTGGGTCTGGCTCAGATGGAGTTAATTTTCCCCATGGCAGCTCACATGGTGCTGTGCTTTGCATTGGTGGCTAGAAAGGTGCTGGTAACACAGCAGTGTTTTGGCTACTGTGAGCAGTGCTTGCACTGCTTGCACAGCATCAAGGCTGTGCCTCCAACGCTTCCTCCTCACCAGTCATTTGGGTGTGGGCAAGATCTTGGAAGCTGCCCAAATTGACCAAAGGAACGTACCCTATCATAGGACATCTGTTCAGCAAGTATAAGTCAAGAGAAAGGAGGACGAAGGGAGGGGCATTTGTCTTCCAGAGCAAAAATCTTACCAACTTTGCAGGGTCAGTATAACTACCTCATCTGCTCTCTCCTGAAAATCTGGGGAGAACCTGCAAAATTTCTGGACAGAACCATTCATGGCCACCCATGTTCACACACTCCTCACTTTGGATCACCACACCTGTTTTTTAGTGGCACCAAGAGCCGCCCTCCACCCTCACTGCTTTGGCATTTTGAAGGGCAAGTAAAGTACCAAACCATTTGACAGAATCGTCTTCAGCTCACACTTCACTCAGTTTCATTCTGGACACATAATACAATACTTCTTCACACACAGAAAAGCAACCAGCTACAGAGGAAGTCTGGGCTTCTTGAAATCTAATGGCACCCTGCCCACTATAGCTCCTCCTTGGAGACAGTCAGAAAGCATCAGAAAACAAATCCTGCAAAACTTTGAGAGCCTCCCCCACCCCAAGGTAGGAGTTGGACCTGCCTCTGGCCAGGGCCAGGCCAGTCAGTGCCTCTGCCATCAAGGTATTTAAGAGACGACTCCATTGTTCTTTCTCTCTCTCTTTTGGTTTCATCTTGTTTTGAGCTGTCCTGTCTTTAGAGTTGGGGAGTTTTTCTGTTGGAGGAGGTGGAGGTGAGAGGAGAACAAACGAAAAGAGGGGGAGAAGAGCTCTAGAGAAGAAGAGGGAGAAGGCTGCCAGAGCAGGACCTTTCCCTGAAGCCTGTGGTGGCTGAGATGGCAGGAAGGTGACTGCCTGCCAGCTGAGGGGATCGATGGCAGTGATAACATCCAGGATGCGTTGGTACACGCAGAGCCACATGCGAGAGGGGAGAGAGACTGAGCACCAGCAGAGGACTTACCTGAAGCAATCCGTGGCCCTGATGGAGGAAAAGGACTGCATGAAGGAGAGACTGCGAGGAGCCCCTCACCCCCTGTCCCTCCTTGCACCAATGGGAGGGAGGAGGTAGCTGAGAAGATGGGTGGTGGAGAGTGCATTTAGGATTGGGTTGGTTTTATTTATGTATTCCTCTCACTATCCTACTAGATAAATTGGGGTGGTAAATTAAACTTATGCTTTCTCCCCAAGTCTACTCTGGTTTTTTTACCTGTCATCTGAAGTGGTAGTTTATTACCCTCCCTGTCCTTAATCTCAATCCTTGAGCCTTTTTGACTGAGTTTTTCTTCCTCTGCATCCCTGTGGAGATGAGTGTGGAGGGAGAAGCAAGTGAGACATCTTTGTTGTTGTCTGCCTGGGCAGACAGCTTGAATCACGAGATAGGAGAGTTAGTTAAAAAAATTGACATCTCAAGCTAGCTAAAACAAGATGGAGTATTTAAGAAAGACTGAAATGCTATATATTTCTTCCTTCCAAATTTTTCTACTTTTTCAAGAAATGGAGACACTGGAAAAAGTTCACATGAAAGCAATTAACACAAGAGAAGTTAGTACAATAGCAAAAGCAAGTTGCAACTCTTACCAGTAATTTTCAGTAGAAGAAGGTTCATTACAACCAAAGAGTAACATGTGATGGACAGTATCCATGCTGGCATGAGGCTTAAAGTCAACTGAAAAACAGAATGATAAAACAAGTAAGCTATGCTCTCTCTCACAATAAATTACATAAGCAAGCACACTTGTGCTATTTTATCTCTGTAATACTAGAAAAAAGGCATGTAGGGCTCCACTCATCTATTTACCTTCTGCATCTCACTCACAAGTTTTCCTTAAATTCCCATTCAACAACCAGTTACCCAATCTAAACCACTGTATCTCACTCAATCTTTAAAAAACATGAAATTCCAGATTCACACTCAAAAATGTTGTTTTCCCACAAAAGTTAAATATAACACTTAGTAAACAGAAGAATTTATACCAAATATATACCACATAATTTTAATAAAATTAGGCTAATTTCAACCTAGGTTTAGAAATTTTCACTTGTTATTTAGTACCACTTTTCTACTTCTTTAGTACTTCATCAAAAATACACAGTAAGTCACAGTCAAGAGGAACTAAAATTTTATGCTTTAATGATGTCTTCTTCCAGTATTCCACCTGGTTAACTTTTTTTTTTTTTTTGCTGCATCCTTCCTGGGACAACAGATTTATTCTCACAACTACAGTTGCAAGAAACAGTATGAGAACCTTTTGGAATTTCACATTACTTTATCATAAAATGTGATCTACCCATCAACTCAGTCAAGAGCGTGGACAAATGTAATGTGCCTAGTGCAATATAATGGTGCATAGTGCAGCAGTGTCACTGCCTCT
>NW_009735578.1:15380-28219 GCF_000703405.1 Apaloderma vittatum | reverse complement strand
ATGAAAGTGAACTCCCTGTCCTTATCTCAAAACTTAAGCCTTTTGAAATATTTTCTCCCACCGTCTAGTGGAGAAGGGCAAGTGAGAGAGCGGCTGTGTGGGCACTTGGCTGCCGGCCAGGGTCAAACCACAACATACTACATCTCCTACAAACCAGCTAGAACTACAGTTCTAGCTTCATCTGTCTGCAGAACAGGCACAACACGGGCTGGAGACACACAGTCAGTCCCCATCCTTACTGTCTTCAAGGAATTGCTTTCAGGGCAAGCTGATGGCTCCAGATCCTCATTTTCTTCCTTCCTTTCCTTACTAAAGCTGTTGACAGGCATGGTGAATGCCCAGTGGTACAACGCGCTGTCTACGATACTACCTGGGCCATAACGCTGATTTTTACAGCAGCTCAGCGATCGCCTGGTGGTAACTGCTTGGAGCTGCGAGCCATCACGTGCGGGCTGGACAGGAGAGCAGGGGAAGAGGCTGGACACCTCCCAGATCTACAAACATCCTTTTAACTACGTTTGTTGTCCATATGGAGACCTGAAGTCGTTGCTTGTCTACTGTCACATTAAGAGTTGCTCGTAAGAGAAGAAGAGCTGCTCTCCACTGACGTTTCGGCAGTGTCCTCATTCTGCCAGAACGCCAGGGCAAAGGGCCTGCAGGAGCAACGGACGGATCCACGGGGAGACTATTCCTCAGGTACACATGCCTGTTTCGCAACAAAAAACCCTGGCACCTTCGCAAACCGAGGGAGCCGCGAGACAGAGACTCAAATCCACTCACACCAGCCACCTGGACCTGCCCCCGAGATCCCTGCGCCTACTTTACACCGCTGTAACTGCAAAGCCCCTGTAAACAGGGAAGGAAGAATTCTTCTCTTGGTCTCACTTAGAAGGTATCATGCTTCCCAATGAGTCTGGGACCACCTACAGTAACGCCTCTTATCATCTCCTGTTCAAGTGAAGTGATCGATAACCAATTTTACAAATGATAGACCGGCCTGGGAGGCAGCAGGGACTGTGGAATCCACATAAGTGCACAAGTGTCATAAAACAGGCGTATGGGAGAGCTAAAAATGCTCAGGCAAAGCCTTCTGTTAATAAAGCATTCCGTGACATTTAATTTGTATCCTTCCTTAAGTTTCTGCTTCTATTGAGCCCGCCTCTGAGCATTCAATTCCCGCTGTAGGCTGAACCTGGGCGAAGCTGATGCACAGTAATTGTGAGCTGAGCTTCAGCTTGGAGACTGAGTCAGCACCGAGTCAAAGAGGAACTCGATGAAAGGAAACGCACGCGGCCAGGATCGGACTGCAAGGCTCTGGGCTGTCTAAGCGATATCGCAGCAGTTGGGAATTTCAGGATTTCAATTCGCCGTGCGCAAAGGGCTCCACACAGAGAGTGATGTTCCAGGAGCTATTTGTGTTTCGTAAACTAGATTTTGTGGTATTTCACTGAAATTTAAAGTACGTCTCTTCTGCTTGGCTGTCAGTTCTAAAACCCACTTTTCAAAGCAACGTAAATATGCGAGCGCCAGCGACGGGACACAGTCAGTCCCCGTCCAACTTGGTCTCACCTACACCTAAATCCACAGGAAATATCATTCCAAAATTCATGCTGTCACTTCAAAACTAATTTTCCTAAGTAAGTCGGCCTTTTGAACTGTTTTCTACTTGTTTGATGCAGCGTCAGAATTTTTATTTCTTAATATGCTGCCAATTTTTACGCGAGCAATTTATATATGCCACAAAGAGAAGATCGGGGGCTTCTGACAATGGTGTACGCTTCTAAATCTGTTTTAGAATATCAGCGTACCTCAAAATCCTAACACAAATTCAACGACAAAATACGCCAAAATTAAAACAAACAAAAAAAACTTCAACAAAATAAAAAAGAGAGGCATCCACATATGCGACAGCAGACGTTACCAAATACATCGTGGAAATACAGGGCAGGAATCAGCTTCAGGACACTTGCAGAACATTTGGTTTCTAACTTGACCACAACGGTGCTGTTTGCTAACAACTGCCGAGCTAGAGTTGTAGGAACGTTACTGAAGCCAAGGGGCTCTGTCTACAGCCCCGGTCCGAGTGAATACAGACTCACTGCAACAAAACCCCCTTTCCTAGGCAACGGGGTTAAAGCTAATAAAGGTATTTCGCAAACTTAGAAGGCAAGAAAAGAAGGGCCATGAAAGGAAAAGGAGCCTGAATTAAAATATCCAGCTGGCGTTAAAGCTTTCTAGACTAGAAGTACAAAATGGAAGAGAAAATAAAGCAGCAGCACTGCGAAGACACATTTAGAGCAAACGCGATTAAGAGAATAAATTAAATGCAGTCCTAGAGCTGAACAAATTTAAAGGGCTGCTGAAAAATGCTAAGGAGGAGGGATTCCCGTCCAAGCGAGCGGATGCCTGCTGCCGAGCAGGAGATGCCCCAGCAACAGGCGGCGCGAGGAGAGATTTTAAGGAGAGGAAAAAGCATACGGGGGAGAGGAACTTCTCTGGGTTAAGATCCACCAAGTATAGAACGGGAGCAAGTATTTCTAAGTGCAGCAAGCGTTGTTAAAAGTGGAATAACACCTTAGAAAGAGCAACTCAGACCTGCAATGCGTGTGGACGACCCAAGCAGTTACATCCTCCACCCAGTCCCAAATCTCAGGCAAACACTTCGGTGAACACACCACATTCCAGACCAAGCGATGCATCTGGCCACGCTGCTTCATTGCTGGGAATGACAAAGTACAGCTGGGCTGGGATTAAAGGAATGCCTCTAAAGTTTACTGTGGCAGCTACAAGAGCTACAAACAAATCATGTCGGGAATTAGAGCAGAATTATTTGACTTGTCGCTAAATTGCCACAGTTTAATTTTTAAACTGACATACAAGCCCTTGTAATCCGTGCAACACTCAGTTACAAGCGGTAAGGAGAAAGCAGGGTGGGAACCTCTTCTCCTGCCATTTTCACAACTAAATACTGAGGTCTCTGTCTCACACCCCCTGCCCCAAGTGAATCCACCCCTACTGACAACTAGAATTCATCTTTAGAGACCCACGACCCGGGGCTCATCTCAAAGGGCCCCACGCTAGCAGAGCTGTTACTCATCAAGGACAGCACGTTTCCAAGTGTGCCACAGCAAAGCCAGGTCAACACGTTTTTCAGCGCAGGGTCACGTCCCTGTTTTCCCAGCCTGCAGAGTGACGCTTCTTGATGGAAAGGATCTTTACGCACCGAGAAGTATCTTGCACAAACCAAACCGACGTGCTGCTGGAGCTTTCCAGTAATGACAGCAGGATAAAGGCAGCCTTTGAAGTTCAAGGAGGAGTAGGAAGAGGTGTTAATTTAAAAAGCTTGTCAGTAGACCCAAGAGCAGGAGGAGAGCAAAGTACCAATTAATAATTCACACGTCTATTCCACACGTTATCATAGGATCTCAAAGCAGTTTGCAAACATTAAGTCTCAACGACGTCCCTCTGAAGCAGAGGAGCGCAGATCAAGCTCTGCTCCTACCAGCCAGGACGTCACGCCGGAGCGTTTCAGTTAGCCCAGCCATGCCCCCTCTTCCCCATCTAGTAAATGGGGATAATGACACTATCACACAGTAGTCCAGAAGCTTAGCAATTTCCAAATGAACATGGGTTTAGACAAAAAAATAGCACACAAGGGCAATCTCCTATGTCAGACTACACTTGATTACACTGGACTAAACACAGCTACTGAGAAGAAAACCCTCTATCTGGATTTTACAGTGCCCCACAGGTTTGCTTTGCTCTGTCCACAAGTGTCCAGAGCAGTGGAGTCCCAGTTAATGACCAGGATTCTTGGCTACTGGGTTAAATGAGGAAACTCATTTTAATTAGAGTATTTAGATCTGCTGTAGAAAGAATTGTGACAAATGAAAGACTGTCCAGAGTAGCCTCCAATTCTCAATTAACATAAAGCAGTCGGTGTGTTTGGAAGCCAGGACAGACATACCCACAGCTGCAAACTCCACAGGGAATCGTCATTTACATTCAGATGGGAAGTTGAGCACATTAGCCCATTTAATCCTCTCTCTGAAAGGCAGGTACAGCAGCTTTGCCCACTCACAGACGGCAAAATGGCAATTCAGGGAGGCTCCGAGCTGCCAAAGCGCGAGGGCAATCACACACACTGCCCACAGCAGCATTTCGCTTTGGGAACTCCTCATTCCCAACCCTCTACCTGGACTCTGTCATTTTTTTTTTCTTTTTCATATATTAAAAAAAAAAAAGTCCACAAACCAATGCTGCTTTGGTATGAATGAGAGAGAGTTTCTTCTTCCTTGTTTGGGGCTCTTTCATGCATGGAACCAGACAGAATTACTTTACTTAACTCCCTTACCAATCTGACTTTTCCAGAAGGACCAAAGATAAAGACAAAAGTAACAGCTTCATGAAATACAGCTCTTTTCTTCTCCTGAGCCTGACAGTCACTTCCAAAAGCAGATTGTCATGACAACAAACAACCTGGAGGCAATCCAGCCAATTAATCTGCAGAGGAAGCAGCCTCCCAACCTTGGAAAAGAGTGCTGCTGCTTTAAGCTTCAGAAGCCAACAACAAAAAAATAAAAAGAAACCCAACAAGAAACCTTACCACCCACATTAATCTCATTAGGCCTGTAGTGAAAAACAACTCAGCCCTGCAGCAGCAGCAGACACGCGCTGGCCCCGCACCAGCCCTGTCCTGAAGTCATTCTCCTTCGATTTCCCTAATTTCTTCCTTCATACCCTTCTTTCTCTCTGTTCAGGTGTCCTGCTTTCTGTAGGCCCAAGCATGTGACATCTGCCCTGCAAATATCCACCATCTCCCATTTTTTGCCTCCTCTGGTCTCTCAGCAGTAACTCGGACATTAAGACGTTTGGCAGCTGATGCCCAACGCACGTCATCTGTTCATCTCGCGTTCATCGCACCCACTTCACATTTTACAAAAATGCTACGGTATTAAGTTCCAGAAGACAAAACGGAGGAGCACTAGACGTAGACTTATGAAAACAGACTACAAATGGCAGAGATTGTGTTTTGAGATGCTCACAAGAATCAATCCACAACAATTTCCAAACAGTTTTCTCTCACCTGTCTTCATCCTCTTCTCTAAATCAGAAATAAGGAAGGGTAGGAATAAATTCTTTCACTGTCGACTTGCAGTGTAACACACCTTTCTGAAGGTAACGCAGCAATGAAGATCTAAAGCTTTAAACTTACATGGATTTACTCGTCTGGCAAATACCCAGACCCCTGAGCTACTTCAAACTTCAGTTGGATTATTGATCTCTCTGGGTCCAACCTGATTCTCAGAGAAGCCACTAAATGGATTCCTGGCAACCTCAGTGAGCTTCAGATCACTGAGGAGAAGCAATTCCTGCAAAAGCACATTTTGGCTAATCTGAAGACGACACCAGTTCTCCGAGAGCTGAGAAGGGAACGCACGCACGCACACGTGCACTCTCCCCATTTCACTCTCATTATCGGCAGAATTAGGAAACCCCAGCTCCCGTAAACATAGAGGGAGCCAACAGAATCGTATTTTCTCCTGAGCCTGTTAATTGGAGTTAGTATAATATTACAGAATAGAATAAAACCCCGGTGCCTACCTTGAGGACTTTCGCAGCTCTCTTCATCGCTGTTGTCCTGACAGTTATTCTGACTGTCGCACACGAAGCTTTTATCGATGCAAAGACCATTTTTGCAGTGGAATCGGGCAGTCGAGCAAAGCAAGGGGTTTGCTGCTGCGGAATGAGAAAGCGAGATCTTCCATGAGAAATTCTCTTACCCAGGCAGGGAAATAGCCGTTAAGCAATCGACGGCAACAGGTCACAGCTCAACAGTTGGTCAATTCGCTGAGTGCGTGGGAGTAACTTGGCAATCCAACCGAGCTCGTCCCTCTAAACAGAGAGGGATGAAATTTCTAATTCATGCAAGATTCATTATAATTAGCAGAGATTTAGTCCACCCACGGTTGTGATAAGCCTTCTGTTCACTTTCATGAGAGCTCCTACCGAAATCACCATTCAGTGCTCAGCATTTGCTCACGCTGAAGACATATGGAGGGCAGCCCTGCCTGCCATAAACACTGCCTGTTGCTTCCCCTTACAACAATCTAGCTCAAGTTTCATACTATAAACCAACAATCCTGGCTGAAAACTGGCAGGCAGTGTTTCATCTACCTCTGCTTCTCTCTTTTGCCACCTTCCCCATTCTCCTCACCGTTTCGAACTGACACAACGGCAACGCTGACCATTTCTCAACTTCTTAGTGTTTGAATTTCGACTCTTTTTACAGGCAATTACGGTAGCACCCACAAAATCCTTTCACATAAGGCACAGTGCTGGACAAAGAACAAATCAGAATAATATTTAAGCAGACTCGTCCAGAATGTCTCTTCACCTGTGCAAACCCAGCACCAAATAAGCTGTAAGACAGTTTAATTTAAAGCTTCAAGCAGTGCACTTTTCACCGCTTCTAATCGATTACATCACAGCTCCAATGCATCTCACCGTCAAGGAGGTTTCCTTGATGTTCACCCTCTTTTTTTTCTTTTCTAATTTCATCCCTCTACTCTTAGCTACAGCCCAGAATACATAACTACATAATTCCTCCTTGAACAGTGTTTGTACCCTTCATATACAGCATATATATAGCCTTATCTTCCAACGTAGCCATCACTTAGCTGAGACGTGCATAATTTAGCAGCTTTTAATATCTCCTCATAAATCAATCTCTCTGTCCCTTAATCATTTTTGGCACTCTTCTCTGAACTCCTGCCAGTTTTTGGTAATGAGGTGACTGAAACAAAATGCAACTTGCCAATTGAAAACCTTAAAAAAGCTGTTTAGACGGCTTGTCTGCTTCAAAGTGCTTCTCGTCCACAGTAACAAAGGGGATTACAGTTCCCAAATACTAACTGGCTTCCTATTTTTTATTCTTTAAAGTAATAACTGTCTTTAAAGAGCCTTTAAAAAAAATAAAACTTTAAAGTCTGCTATGTATGTAACCTGAAATATATATAACAAACACTCTCAATTCCTCCAGCTCCCCAAAAGCACATTTATCACGAAAATGCTAAAGCTCCTTTGGTCCGAAAGGAGCTGAAAGCTGCTTCCACACCACGTTGGTTTTGCAGGTCACTTTAGAGCCTACAGTGCTAAGCAAAACCATGACCAGACACTTGGATATGCTAGAAAATACTGACTGCGCTTAAATGACATAGAGAAACAAGGAGATGAGCAGCATGTTATGGTTGGACTCCACACCCCATCCTAAATGATTCCACATTATCAGCCGTAAAGCCACAAGCTTACGAGAAATTCTGTCATTCGTAACCAACACCAGGAGAATTTTCAGCTGAGACTCGTCACTTGTCAATGCAACACGTCAAGGATATGGAAAGCACTTCTGTCAGAACTTCTTCCTAGTCCACCTGTTTAAGCACAACCCAAAGTCATTTCCCAAGCCCTCAGTCTTCTTTCTCTACCTTTCCCAGCTCTGCAGAGGTGCCGTCTCCCTGCCACAGTCCTCCCAGGGCCTAATCCTGACTCTGTGCCAGCAGAAAACACCTTAAAGAGATGTTCACGCCGCGGGGGAAAGCACACAAGCAAGAAAGGCAAGCCCTCCAAGGAGGAGACAGGGATAGATTGTGGTAAAGATCATCCCTTTTGTTATCTTTGAACGCTGGTGTTTGCTGTCCTCCTCCCGACCTTTAAATGTCATTACAAGGAAAAACTCAGCGTGCTCCAACAAGAGAATGAGCAAGTATTTGCCGCAAGCTTCCACCTACAGCCCGACGCTCACCCTGGCTCCAGCAACAGAGCTGCTGGATCGAACATAACCTTTCCTCACTGCGGCGAGACACCCCTGCTGGGCTGACAGGTACTGCTGGGTCTGTGCAGCCCATGGGGTCAGCCCAGGGCAGGGAGCGCTTCAGCCGAGCCCTCTGCTGTGACTTCCCCGCAAGCTGCTCAGCAGCAGCTCAGCCTAGTACATGGGCAGGCACGTCTGACTTCAAGAACCTTCTCCTTCCAAGAACCTGTTTCACTAGATAACCCTTTATTAGCTTTTTTGTTGTTTGAGAACATGTGTAAGCAGAGAAACCTAACAGTGCTGATGAAAAAATTAGTCGCATTCTCCAGTGAAACAGGCAAATATAAATTAAACCATTTTAAGTCATATTTAATATTTGCCTAATTTGAGTTCCATTCGAGTACAGAGAACCTGTTCAAAGCAAACAGCATCACAGACTGGTTTGGGTTGGAAGAGACTTTAAAGACCATCTCGTTCCAGCCCCCCTGCCCTGGGCAGGGACACCGCCCACCATCCCAGGTTGCTCCAAGCCCCGTCCAACCTGGCCTTGGGCACTGCCAGGGAGGGGGAAGCTGCCACAGCTTCTCTGGGCAACCTGTGACAGGGTCTCACCACCTGCACAGAAAAGAATTTCTTCTTCATATCTCACCTAAATCTCCCCTCTTCCAGTTTCAAACCACTTCCCCGCACCCTACCACTACATTCCCTGATAAATAGCCCTTCCCCAGCTTTCCTGCAGCCCCCTTTAAGTACTGGAAGGCTTATAAAGTCTCCTTATAAGGTGTTAGAAGGCCCTTGGTTCTCAGGTCTCCCCAGAGCCCTCGCCAGCAGGCAGGCTCACACTTACTGCAGTTCTCCTCATCGCTGCCGTCGGGACAGTCCTCAAAGCCGTTGCAGCGGAAGCGCCCGATGATGCAGTGGATCCCGCTGGCGCAGGGGAAGAACGTGGCACCGCACTTGGACTTCGCTTTCGCTGGGAAAAGATTCAGACAGAAGAGGGCAAAAATGATGGCAATTATTTACAAAGGTTAGAGATATTTCTGCAGTCCTACAGACGAGGGTACTCTGGGCAGCGTGCTGCCACCTACACTAGGTGCCTTCCAAGCTCCTCATAGTCTGCTTCTGCCTTTTTTTTTTTCTTTTGTGCATGAGATTTCACTTGCTTGGACTGATTTGTACGATTTCCAGAATGATTGAAACATTCAAAATTGAAACAAGTTAAATGACCCCTCAAAACAAATCTAATCGGCTCAACACTCTGGAGTACAAATTTGCAAATTAGCCAAGCAGTGACTCCTAACTGTCCCTTAAAGATCTACATCAATTTGACTGATTTAGAAGCAGCGGAGGGTAAAAAAGTATTTAAAGAGGGTCGTACCTCATAAAAACCAAGAGCAACTATCTCCTCTTTGGATGGAAATGTCACTGTCCCATGCGTAACTCCAGGAGACGAACATCAAAGCAGGTCCTCAGGACTCAATAACCCCCCAAAGGTCTGGCTGGACTAGTCATACCCCCAACGAGTAAGGCTGAATCCACAAAGCAGCAAAAGTCTAGATTTTGTACACCACCAACTTCGCTTGCTTGCTCAGAGAAGCCAAACAGTGAAGAGCCCAAGGGAGACACAGATAACGAACACGATAGCAAGTTCTGAGAATTTGGTATCTGGAGGCAAACTTGGCCAAAGACAGGTGTACAAAGAGTAAGGAAACATCTGGAAAAGTAAAGGACATATCAAGCAAACTACTGCATTTGTGAGAATAAGAAATATATGCAACCTTCATTAAAGTATTTAGGAAAATCAGAAAATTCTGTAATTAACACTGCCTTTATTCTGCACAGTTTATCTAAAAACAGGTGCAAAAGGAACAGGAGTTATACAAATTGCCTCTCTTACTGTATGTCTCCCCACCATCCATCACGGAGTTCCTAGCACAGAAACTACATCCATTTCCTAGTACCAGCACAGCTATTCATATAACACTGAACACTAACAATAGCATCAAAATACGCTTAACAAATCATTACAGAATCTCATTATGATCTCAAGTACTTCACATTTTTTTTTACTTCACTGCACAGCAACTGTTCAGTGCCCTCAGCTAGAAGGATACAGATGCTTCCACCAGGATTCTCAAGGCAAACACCAGTTAAGTCCCGCAGTATCATCAGCATCCGAACAAAGCAACTCCCAAAGTAAAAGAGAAAAATTTAATGAGACATGAAGTTAAGATTTTTTTTCTTTTGCTTTTTCAAATTAGCACGCGATGGATCATATCACAGCACACTGAACTCCTCAGCAAGTCCACTCTGAAGCAAGGAAGGTGCGACGCGAACACAGGGGAACACAGACCACCGCTGGGAGAGCACCAGGAAAGAAGCCGGTGCTACAACTTGCAGGCCTTTCTGGGTATGTGTTTCTTACTCCTGCGCTCCCAGGTTTTGAGACGTGACAGCTCTAGAGATCACAGCGACAGGCTGGCTTTTTACGTGGCCATATGGCACATGGATGTGCCAACCTGCGCAGTTTTTACAAGGCCAGGATAAGGTCATGGACAACTGGACTACAGACCAAAAAAAAAAAAAGAAAGAAGAAAAAAAGTCTATCATCCATGTTGTGGGTTGAGACGTGACCTGCTCTGGGTGATCCTGCTCTGGCAGGGAGGTTGGACTGGATGATCTTTCAAGGTCCCTTCAAACCTCCAACACTCTGTGATTCTGTGAGAATCACGCAGTCGCTCGCTCATTCCTCGCCCCAACTCTGGTCCCCAGAAGATTCACAAGGGTCATCCTTCCCAGTCCTGCCCCTGCCACCGAAACCCCCACCAGCCCCAGCCCCACGACAATCCAATGGAGACAAAGGGCTTCAGCACAAATTTGGAAGGAACCTTCTCTTCCAGGGCAGCTGTAGCAAAGCCTCCTCCCATCACTCAGCAGAGTGCATACGAACTGTTGTAAACCACAGCTACAGCAATTCTCACGCGATTTATTGTCCCCCAGAAGCACATTTCTGCAGTTCCTCTCTTACATGTTTTTCTTTATTACACCAGTGGTTTTCAGTTAGAATTATGAAGTGTAAAACAGGACGTATCGCTGAATTTCACATACTCAGCTACCATTTTTTCTGAACATTATCCAAGGTCCACTATGGTGGGAAAAAAAAAATTTTAAAAAAAAATTAACCACTGCTTCATAGAAAAACAGGTGATAAATTACACTGAAGTAGCTGCTGTGCTTTACATCACCAGCTATGGAAAACTCTCAGCCAAGATATCTGAGCGCCCGCAATTCTTCACACGACTTCAAAGAGCAACTTCAGTGTAAGTCTTGAGGCAGACTGATCTTGGGTAAATAATTCAGTAACCACAAGGTCTGAGGCAGCGCCACAGCCCCAGCCTTTAAGCAAAGCAGCAAAACAAACACCTCAGCAGCAGGCTCCCAGGCTGAAGCGAGCAGTCCCTATTAGCATTTAACCCAAAGCAGCCCCCTAACCCAGCTGCTGGTATAACCCACACGTGTGAGGAGGTGTCTGATGCTTCATATGTTATGGTTTTGTTGTTGGTTTTCTTCTTCTAAAAGCTAGTATCTTTTCAAAACCATGCAGCGCATTTTACAGCCCCCAGACCAAATGATTGCCTCTGGATATCTTCCTTTTTTTTTTTTTTTTTCCCCAGAGATATATTTTTGAGCCAGAATAGTTCTGAGAAGAGAAGTGGGAGAAGCAGATTGTTTTTGAAGGGATTGGCAAGTCCTCCTGAGCCCAGGTCTCCAGAACTCAAGAAACTGAGAGACCACACGTTGGAGGAGAAGAGGTACAGGCTGACAGAAACACTTGGAATACAGCAAAAAATCACTTTAAAAACTACTCAAGAGCAGAGGCAATCCGGTTCCAATTGCAGAAATAGAGGAAGTACAAAACCCACCCCAAATAAACTGATATTCGACCAGGTTGTGACCCTATGGCAGAAAAAAAGTCTGATTCACTCCAGTTGCACTCTGCATTTGTCACCCAGTCATGGCAAAAGCAATCCAGAATGGAAACATTCACATTTGCCCTGCACTAAAGGGAACTGCTATGGAATTTGGAGAGGTGTAGGGGAACCACCACGCACCGGAAGAGCCTCCTCTGGCCCTACTAGCCCTGGGAAGACATTGCTCTTCACTGAAATATTCTTCTCATCTCTTCAAAATCAAACGTGAGGCAAGTGGTGAAGACGGCCACAGTGCAACTTGCCAAATGTTCCCGCCAGGTTGGTTTGCTTAATTTCAAGAAAACTATTCTGGCAGATGTACGTGCGAGTGCGTGAAGTCACTCCTTATGCTACGCAGAAACCAGTCCTCCCACTCTCTTCAGTTAAAGCTCTGAAAAATAGTAAACTCCCATCAGGACCAGTTGTATGTTCCACTGAGGATGTGACAGTTTGCAGGCACAGCTCTACAGCATTAGCAGAAACACATTTTGCTATCTTTAGGCTACCAAGTGTGAAACAGCGCTATTTTTCAAAAACTGTAATCCATTTTATTATTTCTCAACTGAGATGAACAACCCGGGGGGGCGGGAATCAGATTTGGCATACAGTGTGTAAAACCTTATACTATATATAGATAGCCTCTTGTATAAAATCAATTCTGACGCTCTTGACTTGGCTACAAGGACTTAAAATCTGCCTAGAAGGTTACAACAGATCTCTGTTATGCTTTTTCTTTCCATAGATAGAGCAGTAAAGACATCAAATATCTTCTATAACTATCAGCAAGTGCAGTTGTAGGCTCTAGACCCGAGGAACACAGCCAAGACAAGATGGCACGACCCAACTTCTTGGGAAAAAAAATAAATTGACATATGTAAGCATAAGTAGATACTTACCTGCTGTTTAGATAGCACAGTAAAATTTTAGAGCTGTGCTCCAGTATAATTACACAGTGCTTCAAGAGAAGACATTTTACGCTTCTAACAGGCTGAGTTTCTCTTACAGAAGCCAGCACACAGTCTTGCTAATAAAACTGTCACGAAGAAACTTTCTGCTTG
>NW_009735578.1:0-15349 GCF_000703405.1 Apaloderma vittatum | reverse complement strand
CTGCTGAGCCAGCAAGTCCTCACCTCCAGCATTTCCCTGCAGCAAACCAGGAACTGCTCGTGACATGAGGCAGATGCTGAGAGCACACAACAGGCACCCCGTGTGATGCAGTGACCAGGGCCAGCACATCTTCTTTTAACACTACAGACATCTCTATTTTGAAATACTTCTCGGTTATTTTGCAGTCCAGAGTGAAGGAAACTGGATGCAGCAGATCCAAGAGCAGACACGTCGTGACAACCCGCAGGTAGAAGTGAACTGCGCAGCGTTTCAGCGGCAGCATCTTTGAACTCAAATTGTTGCCTCAGAACCCCTCCAGGTAGCAATCAGGCAAAATAACTTTCTGCTGTTTCATACCCACGTGTCTCAATCCAACAGCAGATGATGATTTACTCAGCTAATCAAAACTTGATTACTTGCATGCGACAAGAGCAGCTCCCCAGACAGGAGCTGTTGTGTGCAGATGCTGCGTTCTTGCAGAGCCTCAGGTATTTTCCTGCCTTTGATAACAAACTGCCCGAAACTTCTCTGCTGTTACCCACCAACGCTGAGATGTCACAGTCACAGCAGACAGCACCCTAAGTCCAGTCTCTCTCGATGCACCACTTCAGTAAAGACTCTACATGAAGGAGTCATGTAGACATCTTTTCAACTTGTCCCTGCTCTTTGAAAAATGGGGTTTAGCTTTGATTTGCAAAGGAGAGAAGGATCGATTTCACAGCACTGTGTAACACAGGCAGGATAGCACCCAGATACAATCCCTTTCACCCCAAGAACTGATATAAACCTCAACCCAGTTAATACCAATAACTACTTTGGGTTAGTTAACTGCTGTTTGGACCATACAGTATTTTCAGTTCCGTTCCCAGGGCGAAAGCCACTGCTACCTGCCGTCACTCGGCTGCCTCAGCACAGAAGGCAAATCCATCGTTTGTTGGCCCACAGAGCTCTTGCAGAAAGACAGCGAGAAGTTTCACTTCCTCTGCTTGCTTTTTCCTAAAAACATAGCACTTGAGTACTATTCCCAGGATAAAATCCACCCAACAGCCAACTATGCCAGAAGTACTCCGAGTTAAGCCAAAACAACTACTTAATTTAATGGAAGTTTAATCCCAAACACAGCCAATTGCAGAGCATTCTTCACCTACAAAAAGCCTTCGGGTCACCTTACCTTTGCTCCCTGTGTAACCGCTCGGGGGAAGGAGTTATACTCATTTACTGCTAATGTAAACTCAAAGGAAGTGGGCTTTAAGTACTTTATTAATAAAGGCAGCAATTTATTTATTTTTTAAAGTACCCGTAGGAAACATCAGAGGTTGTCTCCAACATAGGAGACTATCACCCACTTACATGGGCAATATTTATGCTACAGTTTATAGCAAATAGAGAGAAAGGAAAATGCTGAAATAAAAAAAAAAAAGTCAATGAAGTCTGCCGCCACAGAGAAAAAAAGAAAGCACTTCAAAGTTGGTCTACTCTGAGTCAGCAGTCTTTACTTCTTGCCAGACAGCAAGGCCTTAAGGTGATCCTTCACAGTCTAGAAACCCACGCTTCAGTCCTTCAAGATCACCACAAAGCAGATGAGATGTCAGAAGAGAGCACAGACAAAAAGCTTGGTTTTCAGACACCTAGCAAAGTGACTTTTCACTAAAAGTAGTATTTTATAACTTGCTACTCATTAAACAACCCAAACAGTGACATTGTTCAAAAGGACACATTCAAAGTCCGCCGTTAGACCAGGCAACTTCAGCACAATTTCCAGGTTGCAAAGGTACTCAGGACGCACACAGGCAGGTCAGAATGTCACCCTTAAGGGACTTCAGCAGCAGGGGCAACCTCCTCAGAGGATGTCAGCGTGCCTGATGGGCTACCAGGAGTCCTCACCCCACCCTGGGCTACCCGATGTCTTCATCTCAGTTGTGCCACTGATTCCATCCAACCGTTAAACCTGTCTGATTCCAAGCTCTTTAATCGGGCTATTTACTGAACCCCATCATGAACATTAAATATTTAGCACCACAAACACTCTTGATCTTGGCAAGGGGGCTGGACTGGATGATCTTTTGAGGTCCCTTCCAACCCCTGACATTCTCTGATTCTGTGATCTCCCTGCATAAAAAGCTATCAAATGTATGCTGCTATTGCATTTGCTCTTACTCATCTGTAAATTCCTGTAATTGAGATTCAAATGAAACTTTCACCATGGTCACTTCATTATAAATCTTATTATATTTGGTTGCTTAATCACGAGTGAAAGCAAGAGTTAATTCCAGTTTGATATTCCGAGTTTGAGAGCCCTCTGAGTAAGTGGCAAAGAGCTCAGCAGCTGGATTACAGCATATTCCCAATTAATGCAGATGCTCGTTTCATGCCTTGTTTAATACTCAGCTTTGCTTAAGAATTCTGATGTTTGCCACCTACCTGCAAGAAATATTCCAGGTCAGCCAGGAGATAACAGGAAGCCGCAAAATAAAAACCAAACAACAAAATAGAGAGGAGACTTAAAGGCACTCGGTGATCCTAAGCTGTGAACACAAGTCTGGAGGTCTTTAATGGGTATATATGCAACTACTACAGCACAGGCAACTACTTTTCTAGAGGCAATCCTAGCTTTCTGCGATATATTCTAGCTTTTTAGTATTAATCTCACAAATTATTACTGGATTATAAATAAGAACAGGACCACTAAAGATTGGTTTTGTACAGCTTTGGAAGGTCACTGCTCACATAACATCCGGCAGCCCGGAATCCCAGCACACGACAACAACGCTTACTCCATTCCCATCATCCACAAAATCTACCCTGACCGCAGCTTTTCATTGCCATGTTCCTCCCAGGGTGCAAGCTCTAGGAGAATGCTTCTCTCTTCCTTAGTTCTGGCCCTGTTGTTAAGTTCTTGTCCCATATATTAAACACTCACCTACCCCAAAAAGTAGTCAATAAAAAAAGAATTTACCTACTTACAGGTTTTCCTTACAGACTCGGTCTTTCTCCATGGACATTTAAAATGCATTTGATGGAGAGACAGTGTAAGGCAGGGCACCGAAAGGCAGACTGTTAGTCCTGTTTCTGGGGAGAGCTAAATTCCCAGACCACACTCTGAAAAAACTCACAAGCCCCACACTTCCACCCTTTCATACAGATTGTAGCAGGAACACAGAGTTTTACGGTATTGACGTTGCTGTTAATTATAGTAGTTATTTTAATATAGTGCTTTTGTTGTGCTTTCTGCTTTTACGTTGTTCCTTGTGCCTGGATCACCCTCCTTCATGCCTGTGGGGGATCACAGAGCACATTAAATCAGTCAGTATTTGACAGCTAATTTATATCGAGCTGTCTTTGGACACATCCATTTGTAGCCCAGGCTTGTCACCATCCCCAAAAGTGTGCCCAGCCAACGACCAAAGTTCACCGCCACCTAAGCCAGTCCACACTTCCCGAAGTAGCGGATAAAGATTTGATGAACTAAAGAGTATGAGCTCAGCTCTAACACTTTTGCATGGTGTTAGAATCGTAAGATAAAATCCTCAAACATGACAAAGTGGTTTTGACGCTAGTTTCTGGTTTGGGGGTTTTTTTTAACTGACGGGTTGCAAACTCACTCACTTGCAAGCAGTCATTGCTTGCTTATTTATCTTTTCCAAAACGTGGTGAGCTTTGATACAACTCACTTCACAGCTATTCAGCTCAAACTACTACAAGCTGTTAGCTAACAAGAAAGAATCCAAACTTAGCAGAAATCAACTCTGGAAATCTCTCAAAGCTCAAATTTAGAGCACCTGGCTAGCAGCAGACTTTACACATGATGGGGCAGCCCCAAAAATTGTGGCAGGCATGCAAGGATCTTATTCCCAGGAATCTGAATGTGTGTCTTGAAAATATCATCCTGATTCTCATCGCCTAGAGCATTAGCCTTAGTTAACACCAGGCTTTAACTGATGCTTTAAGAACCAATTTTGGGGGGCACTGATATATTAAAACAATTCCAAGCCAGTAATCTTCACAGATGAATAGGATTAGTCCTACCCAGGGCCTTGGCCCAGCACTGTATTTCTAGATCTCAGCTGATTTAGACAATCCCTTTGGAATCGGGCAGACATTTCTTATTAACAAAACGCTGCATCTCATTCTTCAGCACGCTGAGCTCTGACTGTTGAGCCTAAAGCCTAAAATTAAAAGGAGAAGAGTCAGAGTTATTTTGTGCCCTTTGTTCCTCTATGTGAAAACCATTAATTAGGCTTCTGAGTGACTAAACCCAAGCAAAATATCTTCAGCTGTAATAACTCCACTATCATAATAAGCAGTCATTAAGCAGCTCACAGAGATTGAAGAACTCACTATCTCTAAAAGACAGAGAGAAAAAGGTCTTGTAAAGCGGTTACTACAACTGGTTACTTATTCTCAGCAGTGCAGAAGTCAGGAATTTGACCGCTCTCGCAGCAAAGCATAAGGAAAGGTGAGGAAAAACATCTAAATTCAGACTGTCACCAGAATGATTCGGGACGATAGTGACAGAGTCATAAATTTTGTGTGCGTCTCCATTTTCATTGTGGGAGATGGGAAAAGCACATGTAACGTGCCTTAATCTAATTCCAGCCCTCAAGAGCTTCTCCAACGGCACAGCAACCTCAGCAGCCACGGCTTCGGTTTCAGTGGGCTTATTTCCTCTTCTTTTTTATAAATAATTGCCACCCTGCAATGCTGTGAAGATTTTAACACATACAGTTCTTCAAAACCTACCTCTTTTTGTGGAAGCTGGATGTAATTAGGTCAGCCCAAAGGCACCTGACGCGCGAAGATGAAAACCGAACCAACCTGCCTTCGTTCCGAGAGTTTCACAGTCTCCCAGCTGCAAGGAAAAGATTCCTCACCCAGAAGATTCTCTCCTAGGAAACCCAGGCCGCTAATTGCAGAGTGTGGGTTTCATTTCGCGTTCTTACGGAAAGACTCTTGCTACCTCACCCAGGACCGTGAGTAGCTGTTTGTGACGGACACTGTCCCGCAGACTCTCCAGTCCTGACCGTGTCGAGCGGTAACGCCTGTTGCAAGCGAACACCAGAGGGAGCAGCAAACATGTGTGTGGGAGGTAGCTTCTACGTTGGAGATGGAACAATAAAGTAAAGGAAACCTTGGGGAAAACTTAAAGACAGTTATCGCTGGCTGTATTTTCAAACGACAGTAACTAACCCAGCGCAATCCCCCAGCAGTGCAGGGTCAACCAAGGGTAAGAGTCCAGACGCACTCGGAGGGATGCAAGCTGAGCTGGGCCGCATCTCCCACCCGCTCACTCCACCTCCTGATGAGACCACAAGATTTACAAAGTCTTCTGAGAGTATAAAGCACTTCTACAAAACGCCATGTACATTTAGGTGGGTTACACGGAGCTGAAAATACACCCTACGTCAGAAAAGTTCAAACACAGAACAGCATGTGATAATATGGGGCATTTTTATTATATAAAACCACACAGTTCAAACTCTACAGGGTAAAACCAAGAACAAGTTTAGGGGTAAAACCAAGAACATGTTTAAGAGACATAGAAAAAAAGATGAAATCAAGGATTAATATGCCAACATACCAGCAATGAACAAGTAATTACAGCAATATCTCAAATATTTTTCTATGAAGCTGCCAAAGACAGTTAAAAACCCTTGCAAAAACAACAGAAGCATGATCAACACCACAGAAACACAGCTTGGAAAACACCCACCACACATTAATCAAACCCCCCAAACTACTCTTTTAAGGAACTGAACCTAAGAAAAGAAAATTTACGTTTTTTGCAGGCTTTTATCTTTGCACTACAGCATGCAGCCTATCACATCCAGGAGTTCCTAAGGCATTTGTCATCAGCACCCTGGCTTCAGCATGGGTTCCCTGATACCGAAACAGAAAGGCTCTTGGCAGATTTGTGAGATGCTTGGATTAAATTGGTTTCTCCGATTGTACAAGCACGAGTCACAGCATCCGGGGCTAGAAGAGTCAGCCTGCTGGCGTGGGACTCCAGAAAAGCCTAGCTCACCCCACCACGCTGAGCGCAACCCAGCCTGCAGACATGATAAAATCTTTAGCTCTGCCGTGAGGGGTTTCCTACAAGCACGTGGTCTCAGGCGAGAGATGAAGCTGACCTTTAGCAGAAGTCTGCTTAGCAGGTGGCTTCACTACCTGCCTGGGGAATGATAGTTAAAATTGACTGTTTTCTTGCAGTACTTTGTTTAATGAAGACATTATCCGCCATGGAGAAGACTTGTTCACAAAGACTCTGTCTGAAGGACAATCGGAACGAGGTCGGATGATTATGGATTGCTGCTGATGAAATGAGTTTTTTATACCACAGTTCCAGGTGTTCCCAGAGAAGCCAGCTCAGAAGTGTGCTGGCTGCACGTTCTTACAAGCATGTGTGACGTCCTGCTGCTCAGACACTTCAATCACACAGCCTTTAGCACAGACTCAGAAACGTGCCCTACCCTGATGTTTGCACTGAATGAGCAACAGTGGCAACTAGAAACAGAAATGTGTGAGTTCCTAGCTTGAGAGCACAGCCCCCCCAGGCTATCCTGGCACAGGGTTTTATTCTAGCCCACAGCCTGTGCTCTCTCCCTTGGAGGAACACGGCCAGTCCCTGTATTGACCCTGTGCCACCACTTGCTCCGAGCAAGTCACAAACACACAAACTTGGCACGTAAGAAACACCTCTCAGAAGAGCGATGGAGGGAAACCTAGACTTCTGGGTATTTGGTAGGTCTCTAATTCTGGCTGCTGTCACGCTTAGCACGATGATGTGCCATGCTCTGACTCTGCACCATCTGCTGCTCGTTAGCTGACAAAGGCAGCTACATGCCATCTCCCCACTAGCTGTTGCTCATTAGCTGACAAAAGCCATTTTCAGTGCTCACGTTGTTCCTTCTGTAATAATCGAACACAAAGATGTACAAAGAGCAAAGAAAAGAGGAAACGAAGATGACAGAGTAAATTATGAGCTTAACTAAGAACATGAGGGTATTCTTAAATCTCAAGGAGAGAATCCCTCCAAGAGCAGGCTGCAGGTCCTGGCCCCAAAGGAATGTGCCAGCAGGCAGGTATAAAGGTCAGCAAGAAAGATAATCCATTTACCTCAAACCGTTTTAAACATGCAAGCGCACGTTTCTAGGCTCTTTCCATTCAGGTTCTCTATTTGGTGACAATTTGGATATTCCATATCTGATTACAGAGAAGAGAGTGGCTGGTCCCACCTTGACAAGCACTAACCTCAGGTATGTATGTCCCTGGTACACAAGCAGAGCAGGGCTTAGGAGCTACACAATCAAGATCTACAACCTCCACAGGAGGTCTACCTGTTGGTAAAGATTCCACATTTGTCAGGAGGACCCTCAGCTTCAATTATAAAACATTTACACAGCTAAAAAGAAGCAGCAGTAGCTAAAAGCCCACTAACATTTAAAAGAACCCTGCACGATGGAAATTGGACTACAGCAGCTGATGAGTAACCCAACAGAGAAGAACCAGCAAAGCCAGGGGAATGAACAACAAAAGGGTTCTCTGTTTTGGGAGATGTGCTGATGATAGCAGATTACTCAAACTACAGAGAACTGGAAATACTCACAGAGCATTTACACTGCTATGGTCAATTAATTCTTTTCCAAGCTCAGTGAGTGGCTTGGCAGAAAAGCCAAAGAGATATTCTGCTTCAAGGAGAAGCAGTTATTTATGATTGATGATGAGAAGCCACCATGTCAGCTTATTCCCTCCCTCTTATGCCTTTTCTCCACCCTCCTCGCCAGATAAAACCGGGTAACTGCTTCTGTCATTGCATTGCCACGACAGAAGGCAAGAGTACGAGGAGTGTTCTGGGCACTGAGCAGCTCAGAGAAGCTGGCATGGGAAGTGTTAAACTGATCACGGGGCAAGGCACAGAGGAAGCAAGGAAGACAACAGATGGTAAGTGTGGGAGATGAAGAAAAAGCCCACAAGCAGAGTGACACGGTTAACGGAGATGGTCCTGCAAAGCAGGAGACAGAGAAGGGACCAAAGGAAGAGAGGAAAGAGATAAGAGGTGAATGGACAAGGTGCAGGTAATTCTGCTTTGCTTCTTATTTCCTCCTCACACCCAGACCAGCACCTTTCACTCACGAGCCGCACAAAGTAAGAACCCGACCACGAGTGTTCCTGTCTGAAGGAGGGCAGGCAGGGTGACATAGTACAGCAACGGAATTGAGGAAACAGGGCTGGGCACGCACACTTCATTGTAAGGCAAGCCAAAGGAGAAAGACTTTGTGCACAACCACACACACCGGCGCTCAAAGCTTTCTCCGCGGGCGTGCCAAACCCCAGCACGCTTGTCTCCAGAGAAATGCCCGTCCACAGCACCACGTGAATCCCGCAGCGGAACGCCTGCTCACCCAAAAGCACTTCAAGCAAGGTTAAGGCTTCCCAATGCGAGCGAGTGAATCGATGAGGAATCACAGACAAAGCAGCTTACAGCCCAGCTCAGAGCAGTAACACACTGGGAACTCGGCCATCTCACGCTGCTAATGCAACTCCTACAGCTTTGTCTTCACTACCAACAGCTCAGCTAATTCAAAGCAACATCACAGCAGAAAACGAAAGGACTCCAGTTTCGCTGCAAGGTAAGTTTCAGTAAGCGGAGCCCTGTTTTGATAGGGGAAGGTTAAAAAAGCCTAGCCTAAAACAATTCAAATAAACGTTTCACACCTCTCTCTATGCACGTGTTCCAATCCCTGCGATACCAGCAGGATGCTTTGAAGCTCGGCTGCCCTGCCCCGAGATGTCTGACACAACTGGCACTGCACACACTGGGACAATGACACAACCAGACGTGACACACGCCCACATTCCAAATGTCAACCATTCTTACTTTTCAGCCGCTGCTTCTGCCGTCAAGAAGAACAGTTTCTGCGCTCCTGCATTCCCTTCCCCCACTCACTAAGGCCAGAGGATGCCAACATTAATCACACTACACACATCTTTAAAAATTGTTTGGTCCAGCTTCTCTGCCATCACTGGAAGCTGAGCATGCACTAGGGAAAAAAAAATCCCAGTGGGATCATTTTCAAAACTCATCAGGAGAGCAAAACAAACTTTTTTAGCTACATGCACTGCATGTACATACTCACATACGCAAGTGACAGCCCTCCCAAAGCTATTAGCAAGGTTAGGTTCTCAGCAGGCTGCAGAAGGGGATGTTTCCTGGATTAGAAGGATCACCCATCCTTGAGACAGTAAACCAGCTTTGCTCTCTGGGTGCGTTACAGAACCTTGTTTGCAGGAATATTAACTTTTTTGTTTGGAGATTCAAATGAGCACTGTCTCCATTCTGTTTTAGCTTATCTGACCTGCTAACAGGCCAGCACAGGATATGAATCCCTTGCTCTCCCTGCTTTCTCTTTTCCACGCTCCTTTTACATTTCTGAAGGTGACCAGATAGCAGGTAAGACGGATGGGAAACCGGCAGCGGCTTTGTTACTCCCCTAACAGACACGACAGAACACAGAGGTACACACCTACCCCGGCCTTGGGACACGAAGCACGTTAAGGGCACAGCATTCCTTCTCGTCGCTGTCGTCGAAGCAGTCCGGCAAGCCGTCACACTGCCAGCTCCCCGGGATGCAGCGCCCGTTACTGCACATGAAGTTTCCAGGAATATTGCATTCGTTCGTGAAGTTATTCCCAGGCAACAGCTGACTCTCTGCACCAAACAAAACGAGAGCGAAGTTTACAGCGGATTTTGAAAAAGACAGCAAAAGCAGTCACTGAGTTTATGGAGTCTGAATGAATATAAGATAAACGGATCTTCACTCTGGCTGTTCGTTCAGTATGCTATCAGTACCCTGATTATGGTACTTGGCAGCACTTGCCTTTTCCTAAATTATCATTTTGCCTGTTTTCCATCCACACTCCTCATTTTACAGACTTCTCTCTTGCTATTTGCGTTCTAGGAACATCCATGCAGCCTTCTATGACTCCTCAGGTCAAAGGAAAGTTGGTTGATTAAAAAAAAGAATCTCCCTCATGGGGTTGGTTTGAACACAAGTAAAGCAGACACGACTCCAAGAACTCAGCTCCATACTCCCAGGCTTTTGTCAGATCAGTACGTAGCTTGCAGAATACTTTTGTTGCTGTTCCCCAAGGGCTAGAGAGCACGTTGACTAAATTCCTATCAGGTTAGAGCTGCTGATCAAACTCAGAACTGAGCTTCTTGGTGTTCATACAGTCCCCTGGCATACAGCTGCCCACAGGCCACTGCGGCAGTTGGCAGGGCACGAGTCCGCCAGGCGGAGGGGGTTTAATAGCAGGATACTGGAGACCAAGAGAACACAGCCAGAGAAACCCAGAGATTTGCTTTCAAGGTCAAACACAGCTCCAGTCAGTCATTTTAATCTACCACATCTCCCACTTTGTGTGTTGTTTTGGGAACGCGGGCACCACAGAAGCACCAGTTTCAGTGAAGATAATGACATGCAATGGTTTTGATGAGCACCGAAACAGCACGGATGTGGTCGAGCTCAGGCGAAACTGCGAAACAAGGCAGAAGATGAGAGAAAGAATATCCTTCCCCTTGTCTTCCTCTGTCATGTTCCACGCTAGTCCCGGGCAACACGCATGTCACCAGCCAAAACCCAGGAACACAAACCTGGCCGCAGCAGGGTGAAGACATCACCAAACTCTTGCCCCCCATGCCTGCCGGCAAACCTTCACGGTTCAAAACCAAGACGAACAAATTGAGCTCACGCACAGCTTAACCACTTACCTATTTTGAGGGTACTTGTGTGATTATCAGACCCCTGGCGGAGTGGCCGAGCTGCAGGCAGTGCCCTCGTTGCCCACCTTACACCAACTCCCCACCCCTGCGAGTCCAAACCTCTCCTCTCTCCACCGCTCCGAGCGGGTCACAGCTGCTGGATCGGCACTTTCAGGGAAGGCAGACCTTTTCCTAGCCCACTCCTGCAGTCCCAGGGGGGAATCTGCTCCACGCCAGCTTCTCTGGAGAGCTCAGCTGCCCAAATAACCAGTCTCTAAGCACGAATCGGCCAAATGCAGATGGGTGCCTTTGTCCCCTGCATCGCAACAAAATGCTCCAGCCCTGACACAGGAAAAGGCACTAAGTTTTACATCCCTGTTTCAAGAGACACATGATAGGAACACTTCAGAGAGGTATTTTCTATGCCTAGGTCTGCCTCAAACAGCGTATTTCTTCTCAAAAGTCATTTGGCTGATGTTCCCGAGGATGTTCTAAAGAATCCGCCAGCACAGAGCAGATTCCTTAATGGAAAATTGCCCTGAGCAGTTAGAAGATAAGGTGATTGAGGAAGAGGTGGAAATAGGGTCTTCTGAGGCAGATAGAGCAACCTCAGCCACCGGCCACACATCCAGAGCCACCTCTCCTGCTGTAGAACCTTAAAGAAAGCGAGTGACAGCCTGCAAAAAGCAAGCCGTACAGCATCACCGGCAACCCCGTGCCGCAGCTCTATGTTCAACTAGCAAGGGGCTTTTTTGGTTTAAGGGAATAAAAAACAACAAACAGAACCAACCATGACCGAACACATTCAGATCAGTCCTCGTATCACTGACCTGTGCCTGGTAAGTAATCACCGAACCAAAAGGGCCGCTCTCAAACAGCTACAGAGAGTGAAATCACCGGCGTTACCCACCCTCCTGTCAGCAAACAACTCCCCGTGTGCTAGTAACACCTCTGCCTGCAAACAGAGAAACCCTCCCGCAGCGCCACGCAGCGACAGCGCGGCGTCGCCAGATCGAGACAGGAAAGAGATGAGACGCCCGGGTGCTCTTTGCAATGGAAAGGCACAGCCCATGTGCCACGTTCTCGAGTTTGTTATAAAGCATCCAAGAGCTTCAGCAGCAGAACCTACCTCCTTTCTCCACATTCCCCCCCTAAAAAAACAGCTTTCAGGTGAGTACGGTACCACTGGAAGACCTTCCTGGGAGTTGTTTTAACTTTGATTAGAAAGAATTTGCAAGTTCTCAAATGCGACAAAACCACAGCATCCTGGCTAAGAGTAAATCCCTGATGCAAAGCAGAATTATCCCAGACTTGATGACGAAACTAGGAATTAGAAAAGCTTTTGGTCTCTCAGAAGCTAAGCACCTAGCGGTACATTCGGGCAGCAACACCCAGCACCATTCCCTCTGCATCCCTCTGTGGCTCTGCACCACTTCCTTGCTTCATCTCATACCCACGTCTCTCGGCCAACCTGCTGCACCTCCACAGCCAAACTGTACCTCTTAAAAATGAAAAATCCTGCTGCCAACACTTACGTGAGACCTGCTCTCACAGCTACCTGCCCTACCTACGGAAATGCCTTCTCCCCTCTGAGCACCACGGTGTTCCTGAGCAGGTGCGCTTCAAGCACTTGAACACCTCCTGTGCAGAACAACCAGAGCTCGGCTCCTCTCCGATCCTCTGCTGTTACCTCGCCTGACAAGCTCCACGATCTCCACACTCCTTGAAAGATAAAATTCAGACTAAGCCAAACCGTTTAAGAAACTTTCAGAGTTTCAAAAAGCAAGAAACACAAACCAAGGAAGAAACAAACCCTCCAAACAACCTATCAACTCTCTGTTATTTTTAACAACTCCTTTAAATAAAGTGCTGTACTTCTACTCTGCTAAAGTGAAGCAACGTTCCAGGAGCAGATACCACATTTTACGTGTTAACCCAGTAAGTTGTTTGTTTATAGGATTTCCTTTGCCATACAATAAATTTATCTTCTAAAGCAAGGATGTATTACTAACCTTTTCACTACACAGGAAACTAAAGATTCTGGCAGATGGTCCTACACAAGCTTCGCTGCGGAATGGGAGCACAAAACTCTGGCTCCACCCAATCTCAGTGTAACAGCTATTTCTCTTAAAAAATGACCTTCGTCAGCCGCTAGAAGAGAGCTGCGGGTTACAGGCGGCAATTTAAGAATCATAATCAACACGTCTTAGAAACTTGTTACGTGCGGTATTCCATCAGCTCCAAAACAATCCAGCGCTGGACAAAGAGCTGTCGGAACAAGCGCACGTGTGGAACCGTTTTAAATGGGATCGCTCCTCTGGCTTCCTTCCCTTCGCAAGCCTCCTCTCTCCGATGTAAGAAACCTCGGAGAAATCCTCAGCGCGGTCACCACCTCCCAGCTCTCAGGAAGGCGTCGTTCCTGCCCGCTCAGCACGCTGCCTGCTGCACGCACACGAGGACTACTCACGGACCGGACCAAGCTCACCCATTTTTCTAATAAAGTCCATATAGACATCAGGTTTTGTCACAGCCAAGTCACTATAACACCTCTTGGTGGGGTCAGAAGTTCCTTCAATCTGGCTTTCCATTAGCTGACATATTTACCCTGCAGTCTCCGTGAATAATTTTGAATTTAACCCACACAGGAGCTCCACGGATGCATTCGCTTAAGTAAAGGAGGAAAGGAAGAAGGGGAAAGAACTAGCCCATTTTCACCGCAACACATTGCTCACTTGAAGAGGCATGCCATCTGGGCTGAATAAAAAAAAAGGGACTCGTGTTGCACTTCGAAGGGGACTGAGTAAGGAAAGTCAATCTGTTTCAGCAGCCACCTCCAAAAACGTTAGCATCTAAATATTTAATACTTGCTGAAAAAGAACCAGGGAAAAGTAAATAAAAGGACAAGCCACACTAAGCACACTGTATCAAGAAAGCAAGTCAAGGATATCTTTCACAAAATAAAAAAAACTTTACCTGGAAGCGCTCCAGAGCACTGGGCACATTACGGAACAGATTACGACTGACCCGGCTGCTGCCTCAGTGTCAGAGAGGGGATCAGCAGAGCGGGCTCTCACCCTGGCCCAAGAGGTTTTCAGGAGGAAATACAAGATATTTAAGTGTTCAACACCCTCATGAACAACGCCAGTAACTTCAGCGTTTTTGCAAAGGATGAAGCCTCAACTCTGTGGCACGTTTTCTGTAGAAATCCTGGGATCTTCACCGGATACTTTCACTGGATTGCTGCTTAAAGTTTTTCAGATGTGAAGAGAATTATTTTGATCCAGGCTGGCATGTAGGTGTGAAGCCAAAGGGGTCCCTCACGATCCTTCCCTGTCACGCGATGCACACAGCGTGCTCCCTACCGGAATGAATTTGTTCGTTCTTTCTGCTTATCCCCTTGGCTGGGTGTAAATCCACACAGGGTTGGATTTCAGCACATCAGAAATCTGTTCTCACTCTGCTGAAATCTGCAGCGTGTTGTGAAAACAAAAGGAGGGAGACTAGAACAAGTCAGCAGCTGGAATTTGCAGCAAGACAGCATCAAGAAGACACACCTGCCAAAATCTGCTCACCAGCCAAGCGCGTCACAGCTAAAGAAAAGAGAGCGACAACGGCAGGCTTGAACAACCACCTTTTGATCTTCCTCCGTCATCTTAAAAGACACAAACAAGCAGTGTTAAGCGAGGAGTAGGGCCCCTCAAGAGGTTGCAAAACTATTTACAAACGCTTACATCCAGGTCCAGTTGCCTCTGTGTGTTTAGCTGCTAAGGCCAGATGTATCTTATCAAACCTCCTGATGTTGACAGGGAGCTCTGACTCACTCCACATCTCCTTTACAGAGATCTCCTAAAGCAGATGATGCACCCAGAAGAGGAATTCAAAAGCAGAGCACGGAGAAACTCTATAAACATTACACTTAGCCTACAGACTTCACTTTAACATGTGCATGCATCAACTCCACTGGCAACAGAAGTATCTTGTCAGCAAGGTAGGACCAGGGGAATTAAGGTAGACTTGGCCTAGCACTGAGTGCACTGAAGAGGAAGGCAGAGCGAGGAAGAAGACAACTCTCCTTTGCTCTGCCGTGACGCCTCCGACAACACCTGAGCCATCTGTCACAAGAAAAGGACACCTGCCAGAGATCATCTGGCAACTGAAATCCTCTCCAATGGTTTTAATCCCTATCCTCATTTAAACTGCCCGACGATTACGCTGCTTACGCAACATCAGGAGTTAGGAGGGTTATTTGTAAAGACAGATTGACGGCCCCACTGCAGGACGAGTGCTCAGAAATGTTTCTTCACTGGAGCAGCAGGTAAACGGGTGATTATACAAGGAATCGCTCGCTGCTCAGGTCCAACCTCCCCCCATCGGCTTTCCAGCTGTGATCTGCGAGATGTGACGTATTTGTCACATTTAAACTGTATTTCTTTACCTTAAAGGGTTGGACTAGATGACCCTTGAGGTCCCTTCCAACCTGGTATATTCTATGATTCTATGATATTTATATATATGGATACATTTATATATTTACATATATGGATACGTTTATATATTTATATATATCGATACATTTATATATGGATATAT
>NW_009735577.1:26593-28401 GCF_000703405.1 Apaloderma vittatum | reverse complement strand
GGCGGGTGTCCCTGGTGCTGAAACCCGCCCGTGCCGCGAATGTAACGTCATCGTTTGCCGCGGGTGGTGACCTGAGCTGATTGAACCTCTGTAAAAGGTACACCGCCGCACCTGCAGTCTGAGAGTGCACACAGGAGTGTGAGAATGCACGCACACACACACATGCGCGCGCAGGGGTTAACTTACAGGTGTGACTTCGGTGCGTGCTGGTCTGACCATTCCTCTGAAACAACTTCACGTACTTCCATGTGATGATTGAAAACCTACCAAAAACATGCTGTTTCAACCGAAAGGCAGGTTTTGTAACGCTGTGCGTATGACTTTTTACGGGTGTGTATAAAACTGTTTGTGGTACAAGTGAGAATCCCAGAAGGATGAACCTAGTACACCCTCAGAAAAAGACTACAGCAGCTATTTTTACCTGTAGTTCAGGTGACTAAATCATGACGATCCTGCCAGACTGCTTAGGAGTATGCTCACTTCATTTTCCATATTTCTATAAGTACTTCTTAGAGGCAGAAAATAATCAATATTTTTGTCTGGGATCACAGCCCTGGAGAAGGCTAGTCTGAATAATCAATAATTGAATATGGACATTACCTGAGGAAGACACCTTGGAGAAGGCAATGTGAAACATCAACCAATGGATGTTATCTGTTATCAGTTAACTTTTTGTCCCCCTATCCCTTTTTGCTCTGCAGGAATCTTAAAAGTAAACCATGCAGCTAAACCACAGGAAGATACTACATGGGAGAACAAGCATAGTCATCCAGAAACGAGAAAGATAAGATGTCCCATGTATGTGTCCCATGGTTTTGTGCGACATGAATATAGACATATCTATAGAATATTTTTAATCCTGACAAACAGAATATGGTTTTTAATATGTTACTCCACTGCTGTTAAGCTGTCAGCATTTTCCATACAAAGGCAAGTCCTCAAGGCAGAGGACTTTGCCGAACAAGGGCAGTCTTGGTGAATACCTCATGGCAGAGAATCAAACACATGTGCTGTCATCCCATGGAAAAGCCTTAAGAGTCAAAATCAGGCAAAAAGTGAACAAGGCTTTGCTCTCATACAGAACCTAAGCAAGGACAAGTTTTCAGATTTGCTTCAGGAATGTGCAGAAGAAAAACCCTTGCTATGTCAACCCATTCAGCTTCTAATCCAGGCCGAGTGAAGAGCAGGTGCTCTATGTTTTGGTCCCATGTTCTGCCTTATGTTAGTTCAGCCCAGGCAAACAGTCTCAAATATGTAGATTTCATTTGCAATAGGATTACAATTAAACTTGTTGAATTTAAACAGATTTTATGTAGTACTACACATACATGAGATCAGAGCCAAGTTCAATAAATCTTTGTTTGGTTGATGTGATCTCCCAGCTGGATTTTTTTTAGGTATGAACATTGAGGTCAGGGATAGTACTGCTGGCATTATTCTATCTTTCGGCTGTTCTGGCTGCTGCAACATATTTAGTGGTTCCTTCCTCTTCCCCTGGTAAATCCAGGTCAACCAGTAGAAATACTCTGACTAAATGATAGTAATGACATCTCAGAAGACAATTCCTCATGGAGAGGTTGATCAGGCATTGGAATGCACTGCCCAGAGGAGTGGTGGAGTCACCATCCCTGGAGGTGTTTAAGGTGAGGCTTAGTGCCGTGGTCTAGCCAGTGTGGTGGTGTTGAGTCATAGGCTGGACTTGCTGATCGCTGAGGTCTTTTCCAGCCTCAACAGTTCTGTGCTCTCTCATAAAGGGAAACTGGTAAAAATATGGAGTATGTTCATCATCCATCATTGTTTTTGCTCTA
>NW_009735577.1:10866-26566 GCF_000703405.1 Apaloderma vittatum | reverse complement strand
TATTGTGGTTTTACTGGCTATTTCTATCATTGTTCTTCTCTTGTCCCCAGTTTTAGGACTATATTTTATTTTGACTCTTTGAGTAATTTTTGAGTAATTTTAAAAGGTTGTATTGTTTATACATCCGTTTCTACACAGACTTTCAAAATGAGATAAAGAGCTGAATTCTATTCTGACCTAGTTTTGGTGATTTGGCTTTATTTATTTCTGGGTTTTCCTACTCATTCCCACTTGACTGCTCTGAGTTTCCGTTAACTTTCCATTTTAAGTGCTGATGAGTACACGAGTAAGATTGAGCTACAGATCCAATGATGTGGAAAGCTGAATTAGATCTTCAGTAACACCCTCAAACATGCACATGTATATGCAGTGGGACACATTTATTTTGGCTGTGTGCACAAAGCAAGGAAAACCACAGAGAACTGCAATTCTGCCTTGTTTTTTCCTTTTTTTTTTTTTCCCTGTAAAGCAAAACGAAAAGTCAGGCTTTTACCAGTTTGTGGTTATCTGCCCTGTCCTGCTGAGAATTCATTTCAGTGGAAACAGACTTTGTTTGCATTCATATTGTGTGTATAAATATCATTGAATAATTATGATCCAAGGATTGTAAGTGACACTTGAGACAGGACAAACACTGTAGGGAGATGAGTTGGTTAGAACCCATCAAAGTACTGCAATGAAAATTAACAAGTAGGATTAGACAGTCTTTTTGTTTTCAAGGTGTAATTTGCTGTATTGCGCTTCAAAAACCTGTGTAACTATAAAAAAGTATGCTTTCAAAAACAGTTATTTAAACCCCATGATTTTGTGCTTTCCACTATTTCTAGCATGGACTATAACAGTTTTGTCTTACCATCCATATTCAGAGACTTTATTTTCATCAAACCCTCCATGTTTTATCTCTAGAGTCAAAAGAACACTGTAATTTTGCATTCCGCAAATGTAAATAAAACTCACAGCACAATGGGTATGAATGTCTGCCATTTGGTGGAATTCTGTGAACACCCTATAAGGGACTTCTGATACAAAAAAGGTATTTCATTTGAATCTACACTCAGACATACAGTGAAATACTGTTCAGACACTGTAAGTCATTTAAAATCAGCTTAGACCTTCGTGAAAACCCTTCAGTAGTAATGAAATTGAACATGCATGCAAGGCACCTTGTTTGCCCTACAGCAAACATCGTCATTGGTCTGCTTCTTGCCATGATTTTTTCCCCAGGTAATCAGATTGCCACACTACAGGTGAACATATATGCAAATGTGCTGTTAATGTGACTCCTGCAAGAAGTAGCTGGTTCAATATGAGACATTTAGCCCAGCGCTCTAGATGATGAGATTTTCATCAGCCCCATCCAAAAGAAGAGTTTGTGGCTGAAGTTCAGATTGGGATCCGGATTTCGAGTTGGCCTCCAAAAAGTACTGTTTAATAAGTTCAGTTTAAATTAACAAGATGAGACAGAAAGGACAAATACAGAGAAAGGAGCTTGGAAAAGTATTTATTTATAATGCAGAGTGTCTTTGGTTTCTTAATTTCTTTTCTCCTCTGGGTAAAACTCTGTAGCCTGTAAAAGTAAAGAACTAGATCCCAAAGTCAAACTAACGTGTGTAAATCTGGAGTCATGTTATTTGCTTCAGTAAAATTATTCCAGATTTACACCGATATTGTTGAGATTAGAGGCTGGCCAATTAAGCCTAAACTGGTTGACAAAAACAGCTTGGCCTCAGTTTTTTTACTGGTTGATTGAGTGTTTACACATGTTAACACATTCCCCTTGTGTTGTTATCGCCTAGTTGCACTTTGCAATGCATATCTAATTCAGAATGGAAATGGTTAAACATGAAGAATCAGAACTTTCTTCAAGAACACAGAAATTAAGTTAAGGATCCAAGTCTCTGCAGGAGACCTGAGCAGGAGGAGTCTGTGGGGATATAGGGTGGCTGATCTCTGTTTTTTTTGAAATTTTATTGTGTCTTACAGTCACAGGATTTGACAGGGACAGGAACAGACCAGGGCAGGTGGCTGTCCTCAGCCACACACACCTGCAGATTCAGCACCTTCTTCAAGTCCATGGACTTGAAATTAAGGAATTCAAGGGTCCAGCAGAAGCCTCATCCGCAGGAATCTGTGGGGATATATGGTGACTGATCAACATTTTTTCTTGATTTTTTCTTGCCTTTTACAGCCACAGGATTTGACAGGGAGAGGAGCAGAGCAGGGTGGAGATCTGGGCTCAGCCACAGAGGTGCAGAATCAGAACTTTCTTCAAGAAGACAGAAATTAAGTTAAGGAACACAAACAGATAATATCAATTTGCTGTGGGGTTATTACTATACATAGACTGAAATCATTTCCTTGAAACAGCAAACATCTTAAAAAAACACAACCAAACAAAAAAACACCACCAACAACAAAAACCCACAAAACCCACACACAACATGAGCCAAACAACAGTGGTTTTAGCCAATTTTCACTCATAGTTATCAAAGCTGTGCAAAAATAGCAATTCGATACCTGTTCTTAGACCCACAGGCATGCAGACAGTGTAAAAAATTTTGTTTATGTATGCTGAGGGTCTAAACCATCACTTAGAAAGATTATTAAGACAATAAAAATACGCCAGCCTTTGAGTTGGTATTAGTCCTGAAGGCCTCTGCTAAATCTCTGAAGAGAGGTAAAGCAATTACAAGTTTGAACTAGATTATATCATACGCCATCTGCTTTCTTTACAGTCTGTATTTCACTCTTTTTGCTCTCCCTTCCATTTGATTTAAAACACATTTTTATCCTTAGTCTCATCAATGCAGTATTCTCAAGGAACATTTCTCATGATACTGAAGGTTTCCACATGGGTGAAGGTAATGAAAAAGCCATTTATTTCCAGCTTTGTGGCAATTCACAGAAACCTGCCTAGTTTACAAACCTATGAGGGTTTGTAAAACAATCTGAGTTCTCCAGGCCCTAGGGTTCTGACAGGTTATGTCTCAGCAGGCATCTATTTCATTTTCCCAAACATTTGATAGAATTTGCATGGCATTTTGACAGCTGAACACAGTGTTGCTGGAAGCTATCATTCCACTGCAGCCTCCCTTCATCCTCAGCCATCCTCGATGCAGGTAAGGATTTTAAAAACAAATGCAGCTGCTTCAGCCGGAATTCTGCACTGTCTCCAGGCCTGATACCATTCTTTTCAGCCCACACAATGAACAGGTTTGGCACAACAACTTTATGTTGTTGGCTCTTAAAAAAAGGATGCTGCTGTTAAGTGGCTACAGCAGTTTTGGTTTCCAGTTTTCTGCCCTACTCACCTGGAGGTCATTAATATTCAAATGACATCTGAGCTCAACATGAAACAGCTCCCAAATCATCAAAGTTTGTGAACAGGAACACTAGTTGAAGATGGACCAAATGTTTTTGCCACTGTAATGGGCTAGAAACACCAGTGATCCAAGTGGCTTCGCTAGCCATCATCCAGATGTTCTTTGTTATAATGGTGGTGATCTCCAGGAGAGGACAGGGAAATGGCTGAGAGCAGTAAACCTTCAGCACTGGGAATGAAAACCCACTGCTTCAGCCCCTTATGAAAAGCTATGATTGTCCAAAAAAGTCAACTGTTCATTTGACCTCTACTCCCACTTACTAATAACAAATACCTTATCACACATCAACAAATTGGTTTTATGCTTCTTTATCCTGTTTACAAGACCTTTGCAGGATTCCCAGGTGGTTAGGATAACTGCATTACTTCAATGGCCAAGGCAGTGTCTTCCCACCTATACCTGGTTCTGGTCCGAGAACAAAGATTTTGAGTTTAAACCTCTCTGTCATTATCCACACCTTACTCTTACCCATCTTATTTTACTGCAGTGGCATCTTAATGATGGTTCTTCTTCCAAACGTGAAAAAGGGACAATGGATTTGCTTTTTCATCACTATAACTTCCTCAGATTGCAAGGACTGGCACTCTTTGATTTCAGTTGTCTGTTGGATTCTAGATGACATTTAACAGCATCATCTCTGCCCTGAATAGCATAAGAACTTCCTATTCAGAAAAATTACTCCTTTATCATGGGATACTGTTACTGCTTCTGCTGAAGCTGCTGCTCCACCTGGAGCCTTGCAAAATGAAGGAAAAGGAATGATGACAAATGTTTTCTTCTATGGCCTAATCTCCAGGACACCTTCATCTTTTGACTAAAACTGGATGAGATTTTTTAGATCACTGCAATAGGCATTGTTAGACACTGAATTAAATTTTGTTGAACCTGAGAGGGTCAACCATTTCCTCCACTGAAGATAGCTGCAGGAAACTTTGCTGAAAACAAGGCAAAAACATCCTGCTGCCAAAGATAAAAGAGATTTGATGTTTTCATTCAAAGTTTGAATGGATACTAGGTACTTCATCTGAAAAAGGAGTAAGATGATGACAGAGGAAGACAAAAGAAATTAGATTTATCTGGAGGCCCAAGAGGAAGTACAATGACAGGCTTTGCCCTAAAGGACTGTGAGGAGGAAGTTATCAGATTTCTTTTCTGCTCAAAAAACCCAAATTTTCTGTGTCACTACAAATAAAAACTAATCAGCACAAACTAACCCAGGCTGATGTTCAGTTTCTTTTCATCACTGGACTATCCTAAAAAGCCCCAAATGTTTTCTAGGTACTTGGACCAAAAGGAAGGCAATTATCTGTGTTACACGTTTCAGGAAGAAGGAGAATTTGTGTGGGTAGATCTATTCTCTGCTGTCCTGCATTTGTTCATGTTTCTGATGGTTGTATTCTGGTTAATTAAGCTTTACATAATTTGTTATTTAAATAATTGTTAAGTTATTCAATTGTTAAGTAATTGTAGGGTCTACATCTGGAAACAGATGGAAAAAAGAAACAATGCAGTTGCCTATGGAGCACTTTCAGTCAGATATTTTGCTTTTATCTCATTCTTTTCCTTTTTTTCCCCAATCTCTTGGGAGGATGGGTGGTATTCCATAACTTGACCCTAATTATACCTTTTTTCCAGTTATCTGGCTTTGCCCTTTCTCTTACTAGACCCATATCTAACAATATAGAACCAACAACTGAGAAAAAATCTCATTGTTACTTAGGGACAGCTAGAAGCTTTTCCTAAAAGAAAAGCAGGAGGGAAAGGAGCGCGAGAGACCATGTTTTATAGCCACCCAGAAGACGAAAAGCTTTCTCTCTTCAGTACAACTCCCCATGGGCCTGTTTTGTAAACAAAGCCAGGATCCAAATTCCAGAAAAAAATAAATCAAGCATAATTAAGAGACCTTTGCAGAAAAAAGCTTGGAAGATAGCTTTCTAAGCTGTCCATTACTGACCCATACATGACCTGTAACAAATCAAACATCTTTGTTTAAAAGTAAGTATAATAAAAAATGATCTTTTGATTCCTCCTATACGGTTTTGTGCATTTGAAGGGGGAAACGAAACTCAAATTCTATCACAGATGTTGTTGACTGATAAAGATAGAGGATAAAGTCTATTTTTAGAACTAGCTAGCTAATAAGAAATGTAATTGTTTATTGCTAATGTTCCCAGACATGTTGTGATAATTTCAATGGATAGTCTGAAGTCCAAAAAATAGATGCCACACATGACAAGACATGAAAATGATACACTGATGTACTCAAAGTTCTACTTCAATATATCCTATTTAAAACAAACAAACACAAAAGACTTAAAACCTCAAAATTTAAAGCTTTTCTTCAAAGAGATCTATTACAGATGGAATTAAGCTTAATCCAAAATACCATTTATATGACTTGATTTTTACCACTAATAAATGCAAGAAAAAGATTTTTTACTCTGTAAAAACAGAGTAGTTCTTGGGGAAATTTCATCGGCAATTTTTAGATATGTCTGTCTCCTTTCCTTGTTCACATTTATTCTTTATTCAAGTTGAATCACTTAAGTTGGCCCTGGATGTCATCTGGTCCAAACTCTTACCCAAAGCAGGGCTAGTGTCCAAGTAGGTCTCTCAGGGCCTGGCCTAGGAAATGCAATATCCAAGGACAAACATTATACATCTTCTTGGGACATCTGTGTCAGTGTCTAATCACTCCAACAGTGAACAGGGTTTTGCCTTATATTCAGTTAGAACCTCTTTTGCTGCAGGTTGAGACTGTTGTATTTTGTTCTTCAAGCATACACCCCAGAAAGCAGTATGGTTTTATCTTCTAAACTGCCCTCATTTTGCAGCTGAAGACTGTATTAAGTTCCCCCTTTAGTTTTCTGAAAATTAAACCACACAAATCCATCTCCCTCAGTCATGGAATATGTGTTCCAGACATCTTCTGCTGAGGTCTACAGCTTGACAGTATCTCTCCTGTACTGAGGTTCCAAAACTGGATACACTACTCCAGGTGTAGCCTCATAAGTGCATGAACAGAAAGGAGTACTCACTTTCATATCCAGTGTCCATTTTCTCAGTACTGCTAGTACTTAAAATTTGTGTCTACAGGCACTCAGGTTCCAAACAGGCACAAAAAAATGTCTATGCTATCAATTATTTAAGAAATTACTAAACAAATGTTAAATGTACTATATCATCAGAGATTTCCTGATGAGCAGAATAAATCTAGATGTCCGAATCAGATCATAAACCCTAAAACCATGTAATGCAGAAGTTCTGTTATTTCAAAATCTCTTATAACCTGAAGTCTCCAGTCACTAATGGTATGCAGAAAGAAACGGCTATTACAGTTCCAAAATAGCCTGGGGTTAGAAACTAAAGCAAGCACTGGACTTTAAACTGATTTGATGACAATATTGTTGTCACTGCTGTTATTCTGAAATATTAATTTATTCTGAACAACCACTAGAAATCGTAGAATGATTTTTACTAGAGATGTGAAAGCTGTCAGGCACCATTGAGCATTTCTTCTATTCTGCTCAGATAATTTTATGTATCGGTCAGTGTATTAGCTTCTTTATGAGTTGATCTGGTGTCATGTTGAGTTCTTGTTTACAGAAACCCAAAGTATTTATTCCAAGATATTTCCTGAAGTTATTCACTTGCTTGCACAGAAAAGTTCTACAAGTACCTGAGAAGCAGTGGAGAACTAATTCTTCCTGTCTTCTTTTACACATGCACTGGATTATTGTTACTAAACAAAGCTTCCCAGAATGTTTTATGTACAGTCTATTTACACATGTAATTACTCGTCTTCTAAATAAGTGATGGCATTGGATAAGGTAATTTTCTTTAACTTGCTTTATGCTATCTCTTCCTAAGTATGAACTACTTATCTGCTAAGCAAGGTGTGTCAAATATAAGGTACAGAAAAAGGAAGATGATGTCTTTTCTTTGTTATAACAGTTTTCAGGAAGGATCTAAAGTGCTGCCTGAATGACATGTTTTTCATGCAATGTGTTTTAAAAGCCTGTCTAGGCACAAGTAATGATTTTGACAAAGCTTACAATAATGTAGGGATTGAACTAATAGTTTCTCAGGTCACCTGCCAAAAGATTAGAAAGAATCAATAAGCAATTACCTATCTTATTCTAAAGCCAGAACAGATCTTTCTGTTGTGAGAAAGCACAATCACAAAATGAAGGATAGACAAGATTTTTACTTAAGAAGGCAAATAATATTCATGTTAATATCACTAAAATTACATGATTAATTGTCTCAGCCTTGGGGTAGAAAAAAGTGAATGAACAGCTGTTCACCTACGCAGATAAAGCCTTTATCACAGAAAGGCACTTACAGGAGAGCAGACAGTCTCCACCATGATCTTGTTTATCAGTCAGCATCTCCATTTCCATCACTTGACATTTAATTTTTAAGTCCTATGCTGCTAGCACACTGCAGCCACACATCTACAAATGTTGTTTAGTGTCATAGTGTCAAAAAAAAAATTAAAGACATGTTTCATCCAGACAAAAAAAAAAAGGCTGGTGTACAAATGCAAATTCGCATATAAATTGCAGCTGCGTTACACAAACTCATGAATGCTGCACGAGCAACATCTTTCTCTTGGACATGAGTCCTTTTCCCAGCACACCTTATACAGGACTAGAAAATACTACAGACAACCTATCTCCCAGGAGTCTGAAATTGCTGACAAGGCAGTCACTCTACTGGTGCCCAAAAGCCACACAGCTACTCTGCCAGCCACAGTTCTTCAGAGCAGAACTAAATTACACTGTTCTCAACACCAGTGGCTAGATGCACTTAGTGTCAACACTCAGAGAACAACCCTGGTGGAAAAGCATTTTAAAAATTCATGTAGATTAGAACAACAGTTATGGAGAAAAAGGAGTATGGCTCAGGGGGGAGGGGAAATGCGCAAAGTTTCATAAAAAGTCAGAATACAGAAGTGACTTCAGAGCCCTATGGAAGAGAAACAGCCATCTTCTGCTCTAAAATATAACTTGCCCATGAGTTCAGTTCAAGTAAAAAAAGGTCACTTGGAGCAACTCTGCAGCTTTGATTAAATCTGTGAATTCACAGAAGAATTTAGTTTCCACGTCTGTCAGTCCAGTATATTTAATGCTTACTAATTATTGGGAAAATAAAAATTAATATAATGTTAATCAAAATACTATGGTCATCACAAAGAAGACAGATATTTAAGATAAACTAAAATAGAAAGCCAAGCATCTTGAATTGTCCACACTTGATTAATTCACAGAAAAGCACCCAGCTATATTTCAGTTTCAGCCTTTATAAAAACAGCCACTAGCACAGCTACTTATTCATCTACCAGAACAACTTTTGTACTTACCTGGCAAAAAAATGATCAACAACATACACTGTAAAAATTGGTTATGATTTCTAAACAGACTACGGAAAAAACAGACGTTAACTTAATTACTCCTCCCAAATTTACAGTATTCAGCTCAAGACAGAAATGCATTTCACTGAGCAGATCCTCTCTGAAACACCAAGGTCATATATTGCCAAATACATTGCTTCCTAATTAATCAATCAGCTTTGGAAAAAAAAATCCTCCAAGAAATCCTATTACAGCATGCTCAAGTAATGAATTTAATTCCTTTTGTCTTCTTATAGTGAACAAATATTATAATAAATTAGTGGCAGACAGGAATGTCCCTTAGAAAATGGCCTGTTAAGTGAATATCCAAAATTTATAGATATTCACGTCAAAAACATGAACCTTAGAAATAAGGAAATTTTTTAAGGGAAGAGAAACATACCTGATGCATAGGGAAAAGTAACACACCATATCATGTGACTGCTTTTTTCAACCAAAACTAATAAGCTTTTTCAATGTCATCTACTAAATACATGCACAGAAGTACTTAGAAATTATATTAATAGAAATTGCTTAGCAACTTATTTCAAATAACAGACAAATACAAGGAAACCACAAATCCTTCACAATTAATTAACAAAAAGAGAACATATTCATTGAATAAAGAATTTGGATCAATTTATTGTCTTGCATCTCCCAGTTCAAGTTTCCATGACAACTTTTTTTTGCTCTGAATAGCAGGTTATGAAGTAGTAGCTAAGTATAATTCAGATGTACTCTACATTTTATTTGAGTTTATAAAGAGACTCAGTGAAGAGAACAGAAAATGCATGCTTATGACATTCACTTTACAAAGTACATCAATGTGCTTTACAAAAGACACCACAACTGTGATGGGGCAGCAATTATTTCAGTTTAAACTCCTGACTGCTGGCAATAGCAGCAAACACTGAAAAAGCAAAATTTTAGATTAGTTGAAGTTCGCAATTCCAAATCAATATTTAATTGCTATAAATGAAGCTAGTCAAATTTATTTCAAATCTGAACAAATTTTGCTTGCAACTGAAATATCTCCATATGTAGTTCGTTTAGTCTTGAAAACTGCAATAAAACCCTAAAATTCCTGGTAATTTCAAAGTATCAATATATGAATTATCAGCAGTAGAAAGTACAACATACTTGTTGTGCACAGAAACTATTTTAAATGGACATATGATTTGGGGGCTTTAAGTACCTTTGTACCCAAAAATACCCAAAATTTGAGGATGACAGGATTAAAAGAGATTAAGTTGATACAACATGAGGCAAGGAGCTTTGCTACATAAATAAATGAGCTGGACTTCTTTTTCAGGATAAATTCTTCTTACACAAGTTCCATTCTCAGAGTTCATAAATTCGGAAACTTCCTAGGATTAATAGGGTACATGTAAAAGAAAGCATTTGCAATTATCACAGAAGAAGTGCTCAGCTTTCCTCAAAGGACATATCTTTTTTTCTGTCTCCTGAAGTAGCTCTGGAGAGAGGTGCAGAGACACACGACCTTGCTCAGCACAGCTTATGGTAATGAAACCATGGTAATGAAGCTATATGATCTGCACGCCAAAGCTGGCCCACTTCTGGGCAACTTTTAAGTGCAATCAGAGCAAATGCATTAATTTTTTGTATCTGTCAATAAAAATGTACTCACAGCCAACATTTCAGTTTCAGGTATTCATCCTGGTTGTCATCAGAATGAGAGTTGGGGCTGTTCAGTCTGAAGAAGGCTCTAGGGAGACCCTATAGAGGCCTTCCACTACTGAAAAGAGCCTACAGGACAGGTAGGGAGGGACTGTTTACAAGGGCTTGTAGCGAGGCGTCAAGGGGCAATGGTTTTAAACTAGAGCAGGGTAGATTTAGATTAGACATTAGGAAGAAGTTCTTCACTATGAGGGTGGTGAAACACTGGAACAGGTTGCCCAAAGAGGTGCTGGAGACTCCATCCCTGGCAGCATTCGAGGTCAGGCTCGATGGGGCTCTGAGCAACCCCATCTAGTTAAAGATGTCCCTGCTCACTGCAGGGGGGTTGGACTAAATGACCGTTAAAAGTCCCTTCCAGTCCAATACATTTTATGATACTATGATTTTTAGAAGCTCAGCATGAGATATACCAGGAGTGAGTCTTAGAGATGCTAAGCGCTGTGCACATTTAGGTATCAGCCATGTTGACCCCCAAGAACAGAGCTGTTGATCTGAGTTTACTGGTCACATTTGAAAACACTGGCCATCGTCAGTGGTTTTCAACCTGAGGACTCATGCATTATTTCTAACTACGAAAACCAGGACTATTCTCAGCAGGTTTAGGGTAAGAATAAATGGAACATCTACTAAAATGCTTTTTAGAGAATCTGCAAGCTGAAAAACACTGGCAGCTCTACCCAGGAAGGTACTCTGTTCACTTCCATGGAGCATCACTCCCCATCTACCACTCAGTCGCTGAAAACACAGCTCATGCAGAAATTTTTCTGCTCTCTATTTGTCAGTAACATTTTACTCTATGACTGACATTTTACTCTATGTCTTGTGCGTAGCATTGTTTCTTAGCTTTCTGTATCTGCCCAGGGCTTCTGTCTTCTGTTGCCCTGTGCTAATGAATATTTACTCACAAAAGACTGTTACCAAGCACTACTTCAATCTGTTGAAGAGAAATGCTGATTTCAAGTGTTTAGAGTGTTTGCCTGAGGCATTCATTTGACCATTGTCTTTCACTTACTTGTGAAAAAAAAACATTTTTAGACACACTTAAGCAGCTTCTGTTGTTATCTTTTGTCCTCCTGGAGATGTTAAGATACTAGAATCAAATTCTGTAAACAAAAAAGGAGATTTATTACATCACATTCATAGCACATAAATTCCTTCCCCAATAGTCTATACACAGGCTTTCTCAAGTGGTGTTTAGAATGGCTGATTTAGTAAGTCAAAAAGTAAGCAAGTCAAATTCACAAGTAAGAGGTAGATAATATCCTAACTAAGAACTGTGTTGGTTGAACTCAAGACAAGAAAACAATATGAAGAAAACACGGAGCACAGCTGAGTCTCAAGTACCCAATACTAGCATTTTAAAGGCAGGCTCAGTTGTTCACACATATATTTGTATTATCAGAAAACCTATAAGAAAAAAAATTAGGAATACTACTAAATATTACTAAACCCCACCAAATTAGGTATTATGTAATTCTTCATAATGTCTATACCATGTCAAGTCACTTATATACATTACACACACCATATGTATAAAACTAGAACTAATGAACACTAAAATGACATTGTACGTCATCTGCAGTTCTTTCCCTGCTTACATTTCTTTCTTAGTTATCATGCATCCAAATTACTGTGCTACAGAGGAATCATAAAGCCATCAATAAATTATATAAACTAGATTTTCTTTTAAAAAAATAGATTTGATGTTTTAAGTCTTTTAAAACATTACAATTTTCAACCATGCTGAACATTGCCCTTTTAAAGCATATTTTCCTTTAAAATCCCAAGGATAGAACAGAAATGGATTAAGGTCTCCAGCTGCTGGGAATGCCACAGCCTATTTCCAATACTAGATGATTGCATTAACAACAGATGTGCAAGGTGTGATCAAGTAGACTACCCGCTCTGCATGGTGGCTGAGCGACGCAATGAAGTTGAGAGGTTAAGAATTATCTAGGGGGCCGGTTAGCTCAGTCAGTTGAGCATAGCGCTAACAACGCTAAGGTCGCGGGTTCGATTCCTGTTCGGTCCCCATGTGTTGCCTGATCTAGTCGACAGGTGGCGTCCCTGGCGGCAGGGAGGCTGGATTAAAATGATCCCTAGGGTCCCTTCCAGCTTAGGCCATTCTATGATTCTATCAGAGACTCTGAGGAGGAGGTAGATTGGTCGAGTCACACTCTACCATCCCTGAGGCAGTACATTAGGAGACACAAGTATAAAAGAGTTCTCTGCCCTCATGCTACCAGGCTAGCAAAAACAAACAAGAAGGTGGAAGTAGGTTCCTGCTCAGCCTTGTAGGCATCCCCCTTCCCTTCCTACAATCCTCCTCAGATAATTTTATACAACAGATATGAGGCTCTGGGTCCCAAGGGGCAAGCTAATGGCAACACAGATGACAGTCTGTGTTGGTGAGGGGTCCAAGGCAAGTTGGCCTACTCCTATGACAACATCTTCTGTTAAAAAGAGAAGAGTAGTTGTCGTGGGTGATTCCCTCCTCAGAGGAATGGAGGGCTCTATTTGCTGACTGGACTAGACCCATAGGGAAATGTGCTGCCTCCCTGGGGCCTAGGTAAGAGACCTTACAAAGAAAGTCTCTAACCTGGTACGCCCCTCTGATTACTACCCATTACTTATCTTTCAGGTCGACAGTGAGGAAATCACTACAAAAAGTCTGAGGGGAATTAAGAATTACTTCTGGAGGGCTGACTTTGGTCTATTCAGCACACTGGTTCCAAGAGTCCCTTGAGAAGCAGCCCTCCAAAACAAAGGGGCCCAGGAAGGCTGGGCTTATTTTAAGAATGAAATTATGAAGGTGCAGGAGCAGGCTGTCCCTACGTGCCGAAAAATGAGCTGGCAGGGAAGAAGATCGGCCTGGTTGAGCCGGAGCTTTTGCAAGAATTCAGGGGGAAAAAAAAGAAAAAAAAAAGAGTGTATCAACTTTGGAAAAAGGGGCAGGTGAATCAGGAAGTGTTTAAGGATATTGCAAGGTCATATAGAAAGAGAATTAGAGAAGCGAAAGCTTAGTTAGAACTTAATCTAACCATCTCTGTTAAGGATGATAGAAAGTGTTTTTATAAATACATTAATAACAATAGGAGGATCAGGGAAAATCTCCATTCCTTATTGGATGAGGGGAGGAACATAGTAATGGAAAACAAAGAAAAGGCTGAGTTACATTCTTTGCCTCAGTCTGTAACAAAAATGGCAACTGGTCTCCTGAGTTGGTAGACAGGGATGTGGAGCTGAATACCCCTCCTGCAATCCAGGAGAAGGTAGTTAGTGACCTGCTGTGCCACTTAGATCCCATCAAGTCTGTGGATCCAGATGGGATTCATCCTAGGGTGCTGAGGGAACTGGCAGAAGAACTGACTAAGCCGCTCTCTATCATTTATCACCGATCCTGTCTGACTGGGGAGGCCCCAGGTGACTGGAGGTTGGCCAACATAACACTCATCTATAAGAAGGGCCAGAAGAGGATCCGGGGAACTATAGGCCTGTCAGCCTCAGTGCCTGGCAAGGTTATGGAGTAGATCATCCTGAGTGCTGTCAAATGGCCTGTAGAAGTCAACTGGAGAATCAGGCCCAGCCAACACGGGTGTCGTGGTTCAAGCCGACTGGGACAAAAAAACTATGTAGTCTCTAGCTCACTCCTCCCCCCATTCCCATTTCAACAGTCATATGGAGAAAGACAGTTCAACTAAAAAGGCTCAAGGGTTTGAGATTAAGGATACAGAGGGTAATAATCTACCATTTAAGATGATGGGTAAAGAATCAGAGCAACTTGAGGAGCAAAACATAGATTTAATTCACCACTACCATTTACGAAGTAAGATAATGAGAGGAATGCATAAATAAATATGACCCAATCTGAAATACGCTTCACGCCCCAAACACATACCTCTCCCATTTTCCTGGCTACCTCCTACCCCCATCAGTGCAAGGTGGGAAGGGGATGGGGGTTTTGGTCCATCTGGCCATTACTCATGGTCCATGGCAGCTCCTCCTTGAGAAAGAGGGCCCCTCACAGTCTCTCCTTCCTGCCACGTGGTGTCCACCTCACAGAAGGCAATCCTCTTCCTCCTCATGAGTCCCTCGGGGCCACAGATCACTTTGGGGACTTATGCTTGGTCTCTCTCCCCTCTGACATGGGGCTCTGCATGTACCGATGCATCCTGGATGTTCTCGCTGCGATTGATCCCCTCAACTAGTAGGCAATCACCTTCCTGCCATCTCAGCCACCACATGCTTCAGGGAAAGGTCCTGCTCTGGCAGCCTTCTCCCTCTCTTTCTCCTCTGCAACTCTTCTCACCCTCTTCTCAGGGTGACATTCCTATGTTCTCTTCTCACCTACCTGTTCCTCCAACAGAAAAAAGCTCCCCAACATTAAAGACAAGACAGGTCAAAACAAGACAAAACCAAAAGAGAGAGAGATAGAACAATGGGGTCACCTCTTAAATACCTTGATGGCAGAGGCACTGATTGGCTTAGCTCTGGCCAGAGGCAGGTCCAACTCATCCCTGGGGGTGGGAGAGGCTCTTGAATCTTCATATGCGTCTACCCCCACTTTTACAAAAAAACCATCAGACTCAAACCCATGACAATGGGCTTAGAAAGGAAGGTCCTGCCTGACCAATCTCATCTCCTTTTATGACTGGGTGATCTGTCTAGCGGATGAGGGGAAGGCTGTGGATGTGGTCTGCCTTGATTTCAGCAAAGCCTTTGACATAGTCTCCCACAGTATCCTCCTGGAGCCGCTGGCAGCCCATGGCTTGCACAGTTGCCCCCTTCACTGCATAAAAAACTGGTGGGATGACTGGGCCCAGAGAGTGGTGGCGCATCCAGTTGGCATCTGGTGACCAGTTGTGTCCCACAGGGATCAGTACTGGGCCCAGTCCTGCTTAACATCTTTACTGATGACCTGGATGAGGGGATTGAATCTACTCTTAGTAAGTTTGCAGATGACGCCAATCTAGGGGAGAATGTCGATCTGCTGGAGGGTATGAAGAGGCTGCAGAGGCACCTGAACAAGCTGGGTCAATGGGCCAAGGCCAGCGGTATGAAGTTCAACAAGACCAAATGCAGGGTCCTACACTTTGCCAACAATAACACCCTGCAGTGCTACAGACTCGGGGAGGAGTGGCTAGGGAGCAGCCTGGCAAAGAGGGCCCTGGGAGTACTGGTTGGCAACTGGTGGAACATGAGCCAGCAGTGTGCCCAGGTTGCC
>NW_009735577.1:9837-10746 GCF_000703405.1 Apaloderma vittatum | reverse complement strand
AGAAAGACCTTGAGGGGCTGGAGTGGGTCCAGAGGAGAGCAACGAGGCTGGGGAAGGGACTGGAGGGGAAGTCCTGTGAGGAGAGGCAGAAGGAGCTGGGGGTGTTCAGCCTGAAGAAGAGGAGACTCAGGGGGGACCTTATCACTGAAGGGAGGTTGTAATCAGGTGGGAGTCAGGCTCTGGATGAGGGGGCATGGCCTGAAACTGCTTCAGGGAAGGTTTAGGTTGGATCTCAGGCAGCCCTTCCACATGGAGAGGGTGCTCAGGCACTGGGATGCACTGCCTAGGGAAGTGGTGGAGTCACTGTCCCTGGAGGCATTTGAGGAGAGGCTGGGTGGGGCGCTTAGTGGCCGCCGATGTGGTGGTGTTGGGTCATAGGCTGGACTTGATGACCTTAGAGGTCTTTTCCAGCCTCAGTAATTCTGTGATTCTGTGTAATAAAGGCTCATTAATAGACGCTGCTTTCCCCTCCTAGTAATTTGTGTTAAGAGGTTTCAAAAGTTGGAATAAATCTCATAGGTGATAAATTAATGGAGACTGCTCATTACTATGATCAAAGTCACCAGATAAATTGTAGGGGATTAGACTATCAGATATCAAGATAAATAATCTCACATTCATATAAATTTATGGGTAGGCCACATGGAATGCAGCATGGGTAAGTCTCTCTATTGAGGTTTTATCTGGAAAATACTTCAGTATTGCAGCACCATACAAAACATGTCAGGTTCAAGCCAAAGAATGATACCTCCTTTTGCACAATGTAATGGTCAACTTATATTTTATGACATTACAATCTTTATTTTAAAAAGGGTGTGCTTACAAATATTAAAATATTCATAACCTTTATGTGCTGTCTTTCAGGGCTAAATCTAACTCCTACCAGGACTCCTATCAAGACCATAATGA
>NW_009735577.1:3833-9811 GCF_000703405.1 Apaloderma vittatum | reverse complement strand
AAAGGCTTGATTTTGGTGTTTTAAGTTGTCCACACAGGAAGGCAAACAAACAATTAAACTTCAGTATCAAGTCACAAGTGCTCCATTAGCTCCATTTTGTGCAAACAGTTTAGTCAGCAATGAAGCAGTAACAACACACAATTAATTCACAGAATGCGTTGCATAGTATTACAGGTATTCACTCCATGATTAATTTCTCTGTGTGTACATATCTGCAAAAGGAGGTAGCAAAATTCTACAGAAACAAGGAGTTTATGCTTTGATGACCACTATAATAATATTGCCTTGAAAGACGTGGTTTAATGGAGTTGATAGGGCTAGGAAAAGGTTGGACTTGATGATCTTGAAGGTCTCTTCCAGCCAAAACTGTTCATTAATTCTATGATTCTATGTGAAGTACAATTCTGATTGCTGTATATAGCAAGGGCCTTGCATGGTCGTGTTGAATTGTCATTCTCTACAAGATCATATACACTGTTAAGTCTTACTTCTGCCAGGAGGAGAAATCTGCTTCTCTTCTCCCCATCTGCTTTCAGTCTCCCAGGGCCAGAGTGAGGACACATGGGGACCCTCCGCAGCCCTTATTCACGCTGCATACCACTCCACACACAGCAGATGATGCAGAGTTTTGTGCATACTGCAGCTTTGCATCTGAGTTCTGTGGAGCTATTCCAGGGGCAAAGTGACATAAGTTTGTCAATATCCCTTGACTAGAAACAGGGCTTTCTCTGACAGTTTTTTAAACCTAGGGCTAAAATGCAGCTATCCCTCTAAAATCTTCTAGGCTGTGGCTTCTGTAATAGCTCAGATACATGGCATGTATAGTGCTCTATAAAAACAGAGAAGAAAGACATCCAAGAATAAACAAAATTATGTCCTTGTCCAATCTGCTTTCAAGTGCATTTTTTCTAGAGATGGTCAGAAAACAGCTTGGTTATGTGGGGCATAATGTAATCACTCCAGTCAAGTATGTTATATTGCTTCTTCAGAAGAGACTGTACTTTCCACTTAAAAAAAAAAAATCCACCTATAAGTTCTTTATTCTTCCTTCATAACAAACTTTTATCTACATGCTCTTCACACCTAAGCTAATGGGTATCTCCTTTTACATTGAATTTTTAAACAGCTATGTAATAGCAATGTAAAGAATGTACAAGTATGTGGCCGTGTTTTCAAATTACCTTTAACATTCAGATTAAATTGTATCCCTCTTTATTTTCAAATAACTTACCTTCTCAGGCCCAGAGCTTGTTTTTTCATACATTTAACCTTAAGCAAACAGCTAACAGCACTGTTATTTTTGCAGGTAATATAATGACACTATTTTCACTAGCTCTTCACTACCCATTAGGTCTTCAGAGAGTAAGTTCTTGAGGCTGGAAATGGCATTTTAAAAGATTTTATTCACATTTAAGACAGCGGGGCTCCATTGTTAACTGAGTCACCTGAGCACTACTGAAAAATGGAGAGGTAACGGGCAGAGATACAGAAAAAATCAGTCTAGATTTAACAAGTGATTTCAATTTGGACTCTGCATGTTTCTCAGTTTATCTGTAAAGAACGAGAAAGGAGATTAGCTCCAAAAATAGAAATATATGTCCATGAGCAATTTAGGATTTGGAGAAGCATCCAGAAAGAGCATTAGGCCATACTAGAGTACATGCCCGGCTAAGCTTCAGCATCAATGCTTGTCAACTACTGGGGCTCCTGTACACACCCTCTGATTCTCCAATTTCAAGGGCAAGTGAATTATCCAATACTCACCTTTGGGGGCTTTATATAGCGGGCAATGACACATCTACACCCTGCAATCAGAGGTCTTCCTGGAGATGACCCAAGCAGGCTTCATACTGATAAGAACTTGCAGTAGTGTGGGGTTCTGTACAATCTACCTCTGCAAATAAACACTTGCGCAGCCAGCTTCTGCCATGCTGCACACTGCTGAGGTGACATTATTGATAATGCCTGAATGGCCCAATTTAACTTGCACATGTCTGCATAAGTAAAGGTCATACGTTCCTCTGCACGTGCATGAAAGAAAAAAGCCAAGACTTAGACTAAACCTCCTATGCCTCTACAGGATGTTCTTGTTTGTTCTGACTGAGTATTATTAATTGTTCTCTTTTAATATTCCCTGATGTTCCCCATGTAGATCTGGCCAGTCTAATACATCAGCAGTCCTGAAGCAAGATCTTACTTTACATTTTACATTGGATCAATTTCTGTTCTGAAAATATTGATTTTCTCATAATCTAAAAGTGTAACTATTACAGGGTGTTCTATGAGTAGCAGAGCTAACACAAGGGCCTCCTACAGGGTTGTGGCCTTTGTCTCTGCACCCTCACAACACCTTCATAAAGCAAGAAATAGATCATGCAGCTGCTAATATGCAACAGTATGTGTGACTGCTGGCTAATGGGCTGCCAAACAGAACATCTGACAGATGAGTCTTTTTTTTCCCTCAGTGAGGGCCTCTGCTTCCACAAAGCCACTAGTTTTCATTAGGTCTGTAGGAGTGTACTTTGTTCTAATTTTTTTCCTGTCTTGAAATCAGTTGAAAATGTCCAAAAGGGTTTAATAACTACGAAAAGGCTTGGCAGCCAGAAAGTCTTATCACAAAGGTTTAGCTTCCTCAGGAAAACAGCCTAATGAAAAAGCAACCAACAGTAATAAAAGAGAAACTTAAAATGTGTTTTTCCTTCTGAAAAACTCTTTTTCAATAAAAACTGGTTAAGTGATTAGATCTTTCACTTAAGCAAAGGTAGACTTTTTTACGCTCTACTTCCACTGAGTGGAACAGCCGTGAGGCTTAAAGAACTTCTGGCAAAGGAAATGTTCTAAAAAGTTATTTGAAATGCAGAATCTCTAATACCATGTTTAAAGAAAACATATTATTATACACATTTGTGATAGCCAGTCTGTCTTAACAATGCCAGTGTTCCAGCTGCTTGACTGCTCCAGCACCTATTGTCTGCTTCTGGGTTGTTAGCACTCCATGGGACAGGGAACTACCAACTATCATTTGCAACATATTAACACACTGCATAGAGCTTTCAGGCTTTGATAGTCCTTAGAAATATTGCTAGCTTTAAATATTGAACAGAAAAGAAAAGTAGTGCTGATGAAGTGAATCTATCATTCTTTTAAACTACTTAGCTGCAATTCAGACATGTCATACTACCCATCTTTAGCTTTTCATGGAAGTCTTTCATTCACATAAACACACAAACCCAAAGATTTTTCATTAACTCCAGGCATTCTGCCTCCTATTCATTAAGAGAAATAAAAAATACCTAGCAACTTTAATGCACACCACTTTTGATAGCTTATTTTCTGGAAGTAATGGAGTGATAATATACTATCTCTCCTACAGCCATATGCCAAGGAAGTTCCCTATGAAGAGCTACAGTGACAGCTCTTTCTGAGAATCAGACAATCACGCATTTGGGATGTATACAGATCTATTCTCTTGGCTACTTATGTTCCTGCCCATCTGCTGGAGTGGCGAGGTGCCTGCTTACAGGCTGACGTGTCAGTTTCAATAGAGCAAAAATAACAATTAAAGACAAAAACCAAAAGGCTTCCAGCTGACGTAATATTTCCAGCACTCATATTTTCACAAGGAATCCCTTCTCAGTCACAGCAATACCATATGCTTCTTTCACACAACACCTAGTGACACTTGTGCCAAACTTCGGTGGTAGGAGAAAAGAAGACCAGGCATTCACAACTGCCAGGATGACAGACTGTATATAGCAGTGGAAATCTGAGAAGTACACTAAGGCAACATGTGGTGTCCAAACACGTCACAAAGAAGCACAACTGGTATCTGTGGCTGGTAAAAAACATTCAGCTCTGAAGTGTATTGATTTTAACTGAGCTATTCCAATTTGCCTCCTTTAACTTCATGTTAAAACAACAATGCAAAATAATCTTTTTTTACCTTGTGTCTCTTGAGCAGGTGTTTTGGGCATTCTGTATTTATTATTCTCCTGCAACCTTCATACTAGTATGTTCACAACTAAAACAAAGCCATTTCTGACAAGCCCAAATTTAGCATGGGATTTAAAAGGCAAGCTGAATTAATTTGTGTTTGCATGCGATCATGATAATAAACATTCAGCGTGAGAGATTTCGCCTCTGTGTAGAAACAGGGAAAAATGTTGTTTTCAAATGACTTACTCAAGTTGGCATTCAGTAAGGAACTCCATGAAGAATGTACAAAAAGAGGATTCAATTCCTTTTAAACAAGCTGACTCTATGGTTAACAGGAGGAAAAGTTTCTTAATGTTTTTTTTATCCTATCCTCCCTGAATCCAGTAAGCAGATATGCTGAGCAACAAAAGCCTACCCAGGAAGCAGTCACTTCCTGGGACAGAGCAGTTTTAAAGTGTGAAGTAAAGGTAAATTTGGGTAAAATACTATCTTAAAATGTCATATCTCATTGCCAATGTAGAGGCAAACTTACAGAGTAGCTGCACATCTTATAGATTTTAACCAGTTGAGGTGGTTAATACAATCACACAGAGAATTACATTTCAAGTTTGGAAATCTGCATTTATTTCAAACATTTAAATGACAAATTTGAACCTGACGAGTTAGCAGCAGAGTCCTTCACTGAGAAGTCTAACTGAAACACCAAGTACATATTGGTAAGGAGAGCCATCATCAAATAGTGATAATTAGGCCAATGAACACAGTGAAATAGTGACATCTATGTTTGAAAACTTTTTTCATATAGATATCAGCATGCTCTGAAAGGTTTCCAACTTCATGCCCATGTTGAGTCACAGGCACAGGTCTTAGTGCATCTCAGTGCAGAATCAGCACTTGGCTGACCACGGATAAGCTCCACAGAGGAATATAAGCTCCACAGAGGAATATAAACTCCACAGTGCTGAGTGTACTACAGTGACACCACGTAGCCTCTGACTTTGAAACCTCTCTCTCTACTCTGCAAAATAAGAGTCTAGTATTTCAGAGTAAGCATCAGAAAAAAACCACAACAGTATTTTAAGCAAGTACTGCCTACGCTACATATAGAAAGGCTACAACAGAAGGCTTATGCTTTCCTTTCCAGAGTTTTGGCACTGTATTTACCCCATGAGAAGGTAAATCTGCAAGGATGATCTGTTCCCTCAGTTGGCTCAGCCTGGTATGCAATTAATGTGCATGTCTGCATTGCAGCTGAGTAAGTCCTCAATGGTTTCTGAACATCAACATCTTCTATAGAATGGACACCTGTGACCAGGAGCTGTTTTATCAAAGCTAAAGCCAAGTGGTCCTGAGGACAAGTGAAAACTTGTATTCCATTTTCTTGGTGAATTAGGCTAGGGAGGTTTCCATGTACACGGGACAAGAATTGAAAACCTGTTTGTGTTGCAATGCAGACAAATACCACAGCGTATAATTTATAATTTATAATTCATAGCTCATAATTGCTCAAAGTGAATGGGACAACTACTGTGTATTAATACTGACATTTTTCTTATTGCAGCCTGAAAGAATCTTCTAGTCTGCAATTTCCTAATTAAACAGGATGTACAATCACAGAATGAAAGAAAAGCGCTGATTATCTTGGCCTATGTCAGGCCAACACATTTTTCCAGTCAAACTACAATGGTGAGGGTTAATGAATCAGCATTAGTGTAAAATAACATTAATGGTGCATTTTACCACCAGCAGACAGCATTATTTCTCAACTATTGCATGGTCTCACAGTTGAATATTTCATTATTTGAATCACACAGCGCTGCTGTTTAAAAAAACCAAACCTCTGGAATTTTACATCCTACTCAGAAAGAATATATTAAAATAGATTGAAACATGCAAAAGATCAATGGTCATCGAAGAATATTATAGAGGCGCATGGCAGAAGAAGTGGAGGGAGAAACAACAAAGAAAATGCATAGATTAAACTGATTTCCAGTGCTCCGGGCTATCTGAAGCAAACCAAGGCAATTTCTCCAGCCTGTAGT
>NW_009735577.1:0-3802 GCF_000703405.1 Apaloderma vittatum | reverse complement strand
CCCTCTTTCCTGAGGGCTTAGTGCAAGCAAGTCACAAGATGCTCAAATTGTTATGGCAGCTGCAACCTGCACTTAGCTGCCTCCTTGTGAAGGATCCCTCAAGAATTGCCACTGACTTATTCCAGATTTCTAGGAAACATCAGATTTACCACATAAGCAGAAAAGAACTGTACTGTATGTATAACTACTTTTTCTGGTCAGAGGCTGAGAAGTAGGGCTTACTGCTATCACTAGGAGAAACAACACTGCTCACTAACTAAACAAAATGTCCACCAGGCAAAGATAAGCATGTGTCAAAATCTTCTGGATGTAGAAGGCACAACTTCTTTCCTTATCTGTCCAAATCAGGGAACACCTAAACAAATTCAGATTAAGAACTTCTAGCAGGAGCACATGAGGACCAGAAATGGAAATGTCAGAAGACTACAGAAAAGGCAAGATGCAAGGCTTAAAAGTGTCATTTGTTAACTTTAAATACTCCGCTTACCAGAAACTTTCTGGGCCTCTTCTGCACATCCCTATGCTTCCAATTCCCCTGCTTCCCAATGATCCAAGGACACAGTGACTTAAAAGGTAAGTTGTTTGCACATAGACAGCAGTCCTTACAGTAATGATATGTCAGCACCCTTTTCAGGGTAAGAAAGGCAGTACAGAGAGAGCAGAGGGCATTTTAACAGCCTCTTAAAGCTATAAGGAACCAAAATGCAGAACATTGATGCACTGCTCTGCAAAACAACTATGGGCTCCATTCTGACAAAGCCAGAGAAGCCACAACTATGGAACATATTTGCCAAGAAAATTTATTGGTAATCTGAGTATCAAGATGCCCTCTCCTGATTATCTGGACAAGAATAAACAAGCCCGTTTCTGTACAACAGTCTTGGGATCTCTTCCACTCCTTTTCACTAGAGAGTGAAGAAGAGGGGAGAAATAAGTAGGTAGCCCTGGACCTGTCCAAGGGATTCTACAGACGGAACACAACCCGAAGTAAAGTCAAGATATTGTAATCTTTCTCACTGTCCTGCCCATTTCCATAGGGCAAGAAGAAGATTCTTATTCCAAGAATTTAAAAAAGAAGGAGTCAAGCAAAACCTAGAAGCCACACTTAAATATGTCTAGTGCAAAACAAACTGGACACCCTTCTTCAGGCTAGCATGCAAGTGCCATAATAAGACTGAACTTCTGTGGGAAGAAGAAAATTACTTTCACAAGTCACCCTGAAAAGGTACCAGTACTACTACACAGTGGTAATTTAAATAAACAAATAGTTATTACATTTACTCAGTGCCCACTTTGACTGAACTTCTCAACAACAAATAACAGTTCAAAGCCATAACAGTGCTGGCAAGGATGAGTGGGTATATATTTACATTAACTAATGTTTTGAAAATGAAAGCTATTTCTAGAATGTATGAATGTATCAGGAATTAGAGTTAACTTTTTCAAAACAAATGTAGTGCATATACTTCAGAAAGAGCAAGAAAGTACCAATATGCACACAAAACGTCTTGCCCTTTAACGAATAAGTCCTCCTACATCAAAATTAAGTCCTTTGGCTTCACAAAGGTCACATTCTCAAAAGCAGAAGTTGGGTCAAGTTCATTTACCAGCTTCAGAGAGTATCTGAGCCGTTCACATTAGGCTGCCGAGCAGAATTGTGGACACTTTTTGCAGGGACTTGTTTCTACCAAAATTACAGTCCTAGAAGTACCACAAAAGAAAGAGTCACTGGGTGGATTCGCATCACAGGGAGGAAAAGACACTTGCTCAAAATCTTTTTTCTCCTCCATTATAAGTTAGTCTATTGCCTTATTCATAGTGAAAGAAATCAAAGAACATGAAGGAAAAACCCTTCACCCTAAGGAAACAAGGCCCAAATGCAATCTGCCAGATCAAGACCTGTGATACAGAGTGGCAACAGAAATTTCTGAAAGAAAAAGTTATCACACATTTAACAGAATTTAACAGAACAGTGCCAGTATTTTGCGGGATTTTATAATTAAAAATAGTCAGGCTATCAACAGAAACTTAGAGGAACTTCAGAGGAGCTGCACAAGTCAGCTGAATAGGCACAGGGATTCATAGCATTACACTGACCTCTGGTGGGCTGCAGGAAAAAAACTGTAGAGAAATGAAGAGGCCAAAAAGCCAAGGAACACACGCCCTGCAACTGTGGCGGAAATTCGATCTAGGACATGCAGAAAGCCTAGTGTTGAAAGTGCTCCAAATCATAGAATCATAGACTCATAGAATCATAATCACTCCAGACTACAGGGTACAGGCAATATCACAGTAATGACTCACTGCCAAAAAGCCACTTTAGAAGTATTTCAGCTTCTACTCAGACCACTCCCTTGAGATACTTCCCTTATCACCTTATGTTAGGATTTCCTATAACATCACTAAAATATTATGTACACAGCAGCCCCTTATTCTATGTGAGGAAAAGGAAGAAAAGATTAGGTGGACCTGCAAGCTTTCCATGCAATGCACATCCCAAATGAAAAAGCACGTTTAACCTTTCTTGGCCATAAAAATAAACGTTATTTAACTATTTTTATTTATTTTTTTTTATTTTATATATTTTCTTCTATTGCACATTTTAATTGTGCCTGAAGCCAAATCACTTGTTTTTGGGAGTCCTAATAGTTTCAGCGATGTGTTTTGCGGCATGCTGCCACAAATACTGGCACTGACTAAACTCATGGAGCGGTTAATTGATGCTGGGAACAGGAATGAGTCCACAGTCAGGAAGGGCAGGAACTGGTTTTCTTGCAGAAGAAAGCATTATGGGGAGCTATACTCTTAAAAGTTGATGTTGGAAATCATCTACGAAAACCAAGGACACACCCAGAGTGGACCAAAACAAGATGTTTATTACAGATTCAGATTTTGACTGCTTATTAGTGTCCCAGGAAATCAATGGCTACTGAAAGGGATGAGGAGCCAGAACTGCTTCTATTATACTGTTCTTGCAGAGCGAGAGTGAATCCTGAATTCGGTCAGATTATTAAAGTCACTCTCCCTTGCATGTAGTACTAAATTTATAAGAAAGTAGTGTAATTTGACATGACATTTCCAGCGGGAAAAAGAACCAAACAAAACCCTTATTTGAGGATGTCAATTGGTAGCTGTTGAATTATACTTAAGAATATTTAGGAAATAAGAGTGATTGAAGAGATCATCACTGCTATGTTATACTTTCTAGAACTAAATTCAGAGACACCAGAAGCCTAAATTGGCTCTTTCAGTGCTCACTTGTCAAAAGTATTCTCAGTTCTGATAAAATATCTCAGTGATAAGAAGAGGCCTTCAACAATATTTAAAGAAAAAGGGAAAACCTCAGTTTAGGTGGCTGGTAAGACTCACTTCTGGGTTCTAAGGAGTTCAGTGGAGCCGGGAAACACAGCTCCTGTCCACATCTACTCAGAGACCTGGGCACCTCACCGATGGAAGACCTCCATGTGACTTGCAAGCTGGCCTTATGGATTTAAAAGAAAATTGTGGAGAAGTATACATCAGTGAGTGTAGACATTACCAACGCTGCCACAGAATCACAGAACCACATAATCACAGAATGTCAGGGGTTGGAAGGGACCTCAAAAGATCATCTAGTCCAGCCCCGCTGCTAGAGTAGGATCACCTACAGTAGGTCAAACAGGAACACCTCCAGGCAGGTTTTGAATGTCTTAAAAGACGGAGACTCCACAACCTCCCTGGGCAGCCTGTGCCAGGCCTCTGTCACCCTCACAGTCAGAAAGTTTTTGCTAGTATTTTTTGTGGAACCTCCTATGCTCCAGCT
>NW_009735576.1:23203-47225 GCF_000703405.1 Apaloderma vittatum | reverse complement strand
AAGGGTCTTTTCCAACCTGAACTGTTCTTTGAGTCTACGATTCTAAGTATGTGTTTGAGTTAAAGGAATTTGGGGAATAAATGCTACATGGTGTCTCAGGTTCAATTCACACATTCTTTATTCCATGTCCCTGAAGGAGATTCCCATGAGTTCTTAAAGGAAATATCTAAAAATCAATCGAACCAGATTGCCACTCTAAAGAAAAACCATCACCTCCCCTATGTTACCATTATGTCTGTTTGGTTTGTCATGATACTTTGTGAAGTAGAAAATCCCAAAATACTGTTCATTGTAATGAGAAAATTAGGTGCATTTGCACACACAAAGAAGGATGTTCATAGAATTATATGCTTTCACATAAAAGAAAGAAGATGGGAAAAACACAACTTGACAGTTAAAATTTTAAAGGTAGATGAAGTTGTATTCTATGCTTTAAGAAAAGGGGAAAAATGTATTTGCTAATTCTTGGTAAATATATATTAATAACTGGAAACCGAACCAGTTTTTCCAAGAAATAGGGGTGTCAGAAGCAATATCAACATTAGTTTTCTCCACATTGGCCATTTTAAGACCATTTCTTAGATAACCAGCATTTATAGATGAAGGATTTATTATTTTTTAAGATCACTCAGTGCTTCATTATGGTTTGTGTACTCACCAGTTTTTCTTTAAATAGTAGAAATGAAATAGTTTTCTGAAAAGCTGATACTGGAAGGAGGTGTCAGAAATCTGACATTCAGTCTTTATTTGTAGATTTGTCCACACAATAAATCAAATTATCTGATTGCCTCTCAGTCACTAATGGATTTACCCTCCAAATACCCTTGAAGGTTATGTAAATACTAAATATTCCCAGTTTGAAAAAGGAAAGCAGATATAGGGAGAGATTAGTAACTTAAGTTTCCATGGTATTAAGCAGTTGCTTTTTAAAGACGAAGTCAATAGGAACAACAGCTCTTGGGACTTCTGAAAATCAAGCAATAATGAACTTAATTAAGTCACCAAGTAAGTCAGTAGCAGAGCGAAGAATACAGCTGAGGTTTCGTAACTGTCTGTTAGGTTTTAAACTTTCTTTCCTTTTTTAATCAGCAATCAGAAAGGAGCACTGATTGCAAAAATTTTGATACATATGGCCATCAGGTTAAATACAGTTTAAGATGATTTGTAGTTTTTTCCCAAGATGTTGTGTCATTTAAGCCAATTGGCTTTTGGACTACCAAAAGGCAAGGAGAAGGAAACCGGCAAGACAAGTGCAGCTCTACCTTCACATCCTATCCTAAAGAATTAAGTGATCTTAGAAATGTTGAGGGAAATCACAGGAGGGCACATGTCTCGGGTGTAAATACTCAGTACTTTATCTCTTAGGAAACATTCATATTTTGATACCTTAGTAGATATTGGATAGTGGAATCATCCATTTCTTGATGTTGTAGCAAGTTAATTTTTTCCATATCCTGAAAATCAGAATATACATGTCCAGTGCTCTAAGTGTTTTTAATGCTGGAAAAACGTAGGAGTCAGAATTAATCCGCTCTTTTGGCTGCCAAAGCCAAGCTCCCGGTCCATTTTAATCAGAGTTTTGTCTGTGTAAGAATTACCACTTCATTATTCTCAATCATTTTACTGCAGTAATGCTGAGCAGCCCCAGTTTTGTCCTTTCAAGCCTGCGTTGGGCAGTCCAAAAATACAGATAGATCTCAACTGCAGGGAACTCAGTGTTTAAAGGCAAGATTCAGCTCACCTATGCTGAGCAATTAAACACAGTCTATAGTACAAAAGGATCCTGTAGTCAGGAGATAGCCATACCTTCCCTGGGGTACAACTGTGATCTGAGGAATCTTAGGCCAGCTGAGCAACTTGATTTTCCTTCCCAGTTGCAAAACTAAAGCTAGGACAGATGAGTGTGGGGCTAAATCATCAAACAGCGTGGATGACTTGCAGGCACAGTGTTGCTATGAGTTGAAGATGTGCTTGGTAACCCCGAAGTCCTTGTCCTGGAGAAGTTGATTGTCATTGTGTAAATTGCAACCAAGAACCACCACTAAACCTTGTGCATTATTCCCTTGTGCATTGTACATGTTTATTCAAAAGGTGTTCACCTAATGACATGTTTCTATAATATGCTTATGGTGATTTTCTGAATGTGGCAAAGGGCTTCATGCTGAGATCTGAGTGTGTGAACTTAGTGACCTGATTACAATATAGCCAAGAACTGACGGAATTATTCACAGGAACCTGTTCATCATCAGCAACTGAGGTAGGGAGGTTTTAGCCCTTCCTAGTGTCTGTCAGTAGGACTACAAGTTAGGGAGCCTACATGTAGGTGTCTGTATGCATGCTATGTGGTTAGATTCCCTTAGAGTCAGAGGAAATCTAAGCCAGAGGTAAATTCAGTTGCCTGAATACAAGCAACTAGTGCTATTTGAGATACTTAAAGTACGTGAGATATCTGTGAACATATAAAGATACAGGTCTTGCTGACACCTGTGCCCTTCTGGAGCAGGAGATGCCAGATAGGTTGCAGTGTCAAGAAACAAAAATGTTTGTGTGCAGGCACAAAAGCTGACTCGAGCCATAGGTCTTCAGTTCTTGTAGTGGGAGCCTAGACACCAATCTCAGCATATGGACTCCTACATATATACATCTAAATGTAGTTTTTCAGCTTCTAAATTTCTACATCTAAGATAGACGTCTACACTTGGCCTTGCAACCACAGGTCAATTTAGAGTCAAAGAAAAATAAAAGTACCTTTGGGTGTTATTTCTCTAACCATTTTTTTCCACTCATGTTCTTGTAAAATGACTCATACTCTGAAACAACAATTTCTCCCTACTGTCTATAAATGGAGTCCAATTTAACAACACAAACAAAGATATTCTCCATTTATAAGCAGCCACATTTGATTGGAACACCAGAACAGTTGATAGCAAAAGATCATATAGAAAGGGTAATGCATTTTCAACATAGAAACAGCCATTAACTTGGTTACGGAAGGATTAAAACTACTATTTATTCATGAAGGAATCCTTTCGAAGCAGGAGGATCTGAAGGAACAAAGTTTGAATGGAACCACAAGGTCTGTTAGAATACAATTTACAGAATCACAGAATTATTGAGGCTGGAAAGACCTCTGAGATCATCAAGTCCAGCCCATGTCCCAACCCCACCACATGGGCCAGACCACGGCACTAAGGGCCACATCCAGCCTCTCCTTAAACCCTTCCAGGGACGGTGACTCCACCACTTCCCTGGGCAGAGCATCCCAGGGCCTGAGCACCCTCTCCATGAGGAAGGGCTGCCTGAGACCCAACCTGAACCTCCCCTGATACAGTTTCAGGCCGTGCGCTCTCATCCTGTCACTAGTTGCCCGGGAGAAGAGCCCGATCCCCACCTGACTACGACTTCCCTTCAAGTATAATAAGGTCCCTCTTGAGTCTCCTCTTCTCCACGCTCAACACCTCCAGCTCCCTCAGCCTCTCCTCTCAGGACTTTCCCACCAGTCCCTTCCCCAGCCTCGTTGCTCTCCTCTGGACCCACTCTAAATGTCTTTATAAAAGTCTTCATAAAAGTCCACAAATCACATCCTCTTCTAAGAAGACTAAGGCAAGGACAGAGATCATGCCCAGTTATCAGATTCCCAGCTGTGTAATTTCATTAAGCATAAACTGAGAATCTGGAATCTACATATACAAGCACATGTGCTGACGTAAATGAGATGCACATATAAGCTGAATTTTGATTTCGTTTCCATATATTTCTTTCTAAAAGATTTGTAATATATTTTATCCATGTGATTCAGAAGGTACTCTTACTGCTTCCAGAGATTAAACTTTAATTGCAACTGGAACAGCTTGTTGATGGGTAATGTCACATTAAGATACTCAGAGATGGTGCTGTGGTTATACGTTTGCTTTAGCTAACCATGCTGTCTCCTTCTATTGTATTCCCTTTTAGAAGTCCTCCGTCATCAAACAGACAACAGCAAACAAATCCCTCATCCATACAGCTAGAGAATTGTTACACTGATTTGATTTAGTTCCCCAGAATAACTACAGTTTTATTAAGTCCTTTAAGTAGGGTAATAATAAATATCTCGCACTGACTTTTTAACTGTAAATTAATGAAGTGAGACATTTTCAGGAATATTTACATGAAAACACCAAAGTGTACTCAGATTGTCAATGTAACATAGAACAAACCAGGAACTCCTCTTCTGGAAATGCATTTCCATTCTCTGAAAGGCAGGCTTTTAAAGTGTGAGGCTGCTTTCAGAAGTGTTTGGTTTCACAATAGCTCTTTACTGTTATCAGGCTTTTATTATTTTACCGTACTTGCCAGCATTGACAATGGAAGCTAAATACTGTTTTTTATTCTTATTTTCACAGTGAATTAGCTTTGGTGTCTTGCACTCCTATTTTCTGACTATCTCTAGAGGATTGAATTTGAAGAGCTTCCATAACAATACAGTATTTTTTACTCTTTGAAGAAAAATAGAAATGAAAGACATTCTGATTTCAGTCTTTATCTCACAAAAGTAGGCTTAATATTTGGGAATTCCAGATCCTGGCTCAGATGTGTCCACTGAGAGGCAGCTGCCCACACACATCTGTATATGAGCGATAATGGTGTGACTGTATCTTGCTTTTATGGGTGAACAAATAAGGAGTACATCTGTTCAATGAAATCTTAACTGACCCTTTGATTTATGAAAGAGGGGGTAAAAATTGTACTGTTACCACTAAATATTCTTCTCTGTTCCTACCAGAATCTATACTCTGCAAAAAATAGACTTCAGTCTTTTCTGAAAGAAGATTAGAACACTCTTTTCCTACACCTCTTACTTTCACGTAACATTCCGATCTGCCACACTCACCAGCAGCAGCAATTCTACCGTGACCTGGCACACACCAAAATGAGCGTTGTGCTTGCCAAGGCACCTTCATAGCCATCGCAATTAGTACTCCTACAACATAACCAGCAAAACACATGGTTCACACGCTTTTACCCCAGAATTTGATATACACTATGCAGGGCACAAACATCCTCCTGGAAATTGTGTGGGTGACATTTAACAGCCACTATACATCAGAAAGACCTCACACAGAGAATTGGTAGAAGTTAGAAACATTCAGTTATCAATGGAAGAGCATTTTCCACAAAATAACCACTTCACTTCCTAATACAATAGAAACCCAAAACATAACTTCTAAAGACAAGCCTAGAAAAGGAATTTATAATCACTAGAATATAAGAATTATGGTCTCAGCAGAAACACCATTTATGGAGCTCATTATAGTCTTTTTTTCTGCCCCCTTTCTGTTTTACATTCACTAATGATGTTTTTTTCTCACTGTTCCTGTTCTGTCTTTCTCTGCCAGTACCTCAGAGCTACTAACCATCCTCTTTTGTGTAACTGATTAATATAATGAGGCTGAACTAACAGTGACTGTGTTCTGTCTATCTTGGATATTGTTACTTTTTGTCACACCGGACAAAGGCCATTCATATTTTCCAGCTAACTCACTCAGGCTTCAAAAAACATGAACCTTCTTCTAAAACCCTTGGTTTTGCAAAATAGTTTTCACATTGTGGCAATGTACTCTTCTTCTTGCTGTTTAAATACGGAGAGTTACTTTCTCTCAGTGTTCAGTGTAGTCAACAACGAAGGCAAAAATCTATCTGTACTTCCAGCTGTGTCTACAAAGCAACTGTAGGGGATATAGCCTTCAGAAGAGAGCTTGTTTCCCAGGAACTTAAGAAAATTGTCTAGATATGGAATGGAAATCATGTCCTACAAAAGCAAATTGCCCCTGGAGAGGGAAGAACAGGCTATACAGTGAAGAGCAATTACCAGGTTATTCTGAATGCGTACTTCAGTATACTGAGTGCTTTGGTCTGGAGGTCTCCTGGGCTGATCTTTACAGAGAAATGTTGCAGTCAAAGAGTTTGAATGAGATTAGCAAGTAGCAGCACATACCCGAGTCTAGTAAGTGGTGACACTTACTGTTTCATTATACTGATGTTCAGAACACCTAAGTCTCTATTCTGCCATGCCTCTGTGACATGTTTAGGATGGTATTCAACATACCACTTAACTGACCGAGGATCCTGAGAAGAAAATTTATCTTCCCACTTTCATTGACATTTCAGTTATCTCATGAAGCAGTCTCTCAAAAGCAAGCAATTCCTGACTGTCAGCAGAATGGTAGAGTGGCCTGTGTCTACATTTGTCAAGAGTTGGCTCTGTAGAGCAGATTGGCTATTACTGCACTATGTAGGGAATCTCTGGCATCTTTTTGGAGCCTTTAAGTCTTACAAGACTTTTATTTTCTGTTTGTTTGCTTGTTTGTTGGAATTGAAAGTACCTAATTTGCTGTAGTAAAGTATTTTCCTAACCCACCAGGCAAAAGCATTGCATGGGCTGAGCTCACACACCATTAGGAAATCACAGAATAGTTTATGTAAAAAGGAACCATAAAGATCATTTTGTTCCACCCCCGCCACCTTTTACTAGACCAGGTTACTCAAAGCCCCATTCAACCTGGAATGAATACTTTTAGAGAAATGGTCACACTAGAACGTGGAGATGTTGGAGTAAGAAAAGCCTGCTGAGACTCTTGAGACTGAGGGCTGTGTGGGTGTGCAGGAGTCAAATCTGATGTGATCTCATCCCTCTGCCAGGAATAACTTTCTTCAATGGGAAATCACTTGAGCAAACTTTTCTGGACTGCACATTAAGATCTGCTGAGAACATTCACTCCTGACAGGAGCTTAGAAGTGAACAAACATGCATGCTGTGTGTCCAGACATCTAAACAGAAAGCAAAAGGTCAAGTGTCATCGTCTTCCACCAAGTTTAGGCATTTAAAATTAAGCAAAGTGACCTATCTATCCCCATTGACTACCTACAAAATATAGACATTTATTAAAGGAGGTTTAATTTGTATGTGCTGTGCACAATGATACAGCTAGTTCACAGAATTCAGTATACTAATAAATTAAATTTAATTGGGAATACTTCTTGACTCTGAGGCCAACTGGCAGTTCATTGACATGGACTGTATCCATTTGTTAATCTTACATGCTCTCTAACAGGCATCCAAATCAACTACTGGGAATAGTTCCTGGACCGTGTTCATGTCAAGATTGGGTTTGGGTCTGAGTCTCTCTCTGAAAATGCTAGGTGATATGGGAACAAATATGAATTTTTAATAATATATATAATTGAATTCAAGTGCCTGGAAAAATTTCTTTGCACTGCTTAATTTACCAGTGCAAGTATAGCTTAGATAACTAAAATGTAGAGGTAGGTAAAGCACCTACACTATCTCATAGAAATGCCACTGAAATGGGTAAGTCTATGAGAGAAATTCAAAAAAGAACTTGATTTTCTGCCTGAACTGAGGCTGCACCTGTCACTAGTCACAGTCTGATCAGGCATATTGATTCCTAATGTATGCAATCTGAAGACTTGACCAGATCACTCTATGGATCCACTGTGATCTCTCTACTGGATTCCTTTTATGCAGAAATCTAGCCAAAAATTAAGAACACTGAAAATGGTGGAGTTCAAGTGTGTCGTTGTCCTTTACTTGTCCATCTGTGCAATGTCATTAGCAGTTCTTATCCATTTTTAGGTATATGTGGAGGTCCAGCAGTACTACAACTGCTTGTTTCTTTCTAGGAAGAAAAAAGTCAGAATATTCAAAATTCAGATTGAGTCGCTAACTGGTTGAAGGGAAGAAGTCAGAGAGTTGTGGTCAATGGGGCAGAGTCCAGTTGGCAGCCTGTGTCTAGTGGGGTCCCTCAGGATCAGTACTGGGGCCAGTGCTGTTCAACATATTCATCAGTGATCTGGATGAAGGATTAGAGAGTGTTGTCAGCAAGTTTGCTGATGACACAAAACTGAGAGGACTGGTTGACACAGCAGAAGGCTGTGCAGCCATTCATAGAGACTTAGACAGGCTGGAGGGATGGGCGGGGAGAAATCTTATGAAGTTCAATAAGGGCAAGTGTAGAGTTTTGCACTTGGGAAAGAATAACCCCAAGTACCACTAACAGGTTGGGGACTGACCTGCTGGAGTTTCTAGTGGACAGCAGGGTGACCATAAGCCAGCAATGTGCCCTCGTGGCCAAGAAGGCCAATGGCATCCTGGGGTGTATTAGAAGGGGGGTGGCTAGTAGGGCGAGAGAGGTCCCCCTGCCCCTCTACTCTGCCTTGGTGAGGCCACATCTGGAATATTGTGTCCAGTCCTGGGCCCCTCAGCTCAAGAGAGACAGGGAACTGCTGGAGAGAGTCCAGCACAGAGCCACAGAGATGATGAAGGGAGTGGAACATCTCCCTGATGAGGAAAGGCTGAAGGAGCTGGGTCTCTTTAGCTTGGAGAAGAGGAGGCTGAGAGGTGATCTCATTAGTGTTTATAAATACATCAAGAGGGAGTGTCGGGAGGACCGAGCCAGGCTCTTTTCAGTGACGTCCAATGACATGACAAGGGGCAATGGGTACAAGCTGGAACACAGAAGGTTCCCTAAAAATATTAGGAAAAACTTTTTCCCTGTGAGGGTGACAGAGCCCTGGCACAGGCTGCCCAGGGAGATTGTGGAGTCTCCTTCCTTGGAGACATTCAAAACCTGCCTGGACACGTTCCTGTGTGACCTACTGTAGGTAATCCTGCTCTGGCATGGGGGCTGGACTAGATGATCTTTTGAGGTCCCTTCCAGACCCTAACATTCTGTGATTCTGTGTTTCTGTGATATTACCAATAAGGTCTAGATAATTCAGTCTCATTTCCTTGATAAAATTGAAATGGGAAAAACAGCATTAAAAATTCAGAATACTCTGACTCCCACCAAGCCAAATTGGACAACAATAAATTCCAGATTCTTCTGAACTCTCTAATGATACAGCCTTTAGGCTTTGATCATTGCTTCAATTCAAAGGACATTAGGTGGCTGCTTCTCCGTGCAAATATTCTGTACCTATAAGCCTCCAAATTGTAAAAAAATCTGAGTGGGAGGAAGAAATTTTCAGGGAAAAAAAAAAGTTCCTATGGCTCTTGTTGCTTGGCAACCACTGCCTTTGCTTCTGTGTTTTAAGGAAAATAACATCTCTCAGAGTTCAACTCTCAAGCCCGGCTTGAAGAAAAAACAAGGGGGAAATAAGAGAAATGCATGTTGTAGACCAGGTTTCATGCCAATATGAGACTACAAGGGGCTAGAAGTAATTGCAGAAGCACCGTTCACCCAGGCCATCCAGCCAAAGGCAACAGGGAAGGCCAATGACAAGGAGGGAAGTTTCAAGACCCTTCTGGGTGGTCATCAGAAGAAATATTCACAGAGTCCTTAAAATGATGCAAAGGCATGGAAGATGTCTTGTGGTGAGACACTTAAAGAGCTCAGCCTGTTTCACGCATCAAGAAGATGGAAGAGTAGATAAGTAAGTGAAAAGCGGGAAATTCCTTGTATAAAAGGACTTTCTGTCTAGGAGAATAACATTAAATGAGAGCAAATTCCAATGCCAAATGGAGGCAGGCATATGAGTGTTCAAATTAAGGCACACATTTTTAACAATGACAATAATTAAACACCAAGGCAAAGTATACCGGGAGTCTTGTACTCTTTTGTCACTTGCAGTCTTCCATTGGAGATGGATGCTGTTTGGAAAACACACCATAGCCAAATAGACTTAATACAAGGGAAACAAGATGGAAGGAAATGTTGTGTGATACACAACGGATTGATGTGGCTTTACTGTACATTTATCTTGAGACTGATAGAAATGATTGGAATTTTTGCCTCACTCAGTGACTCTCCTTTACAGCACCTAGTGCAGCCTGACACAATGACTTCACCTCTGAAATAGGAGGAATGTCTGTGAGGTTATCAGCTTGTGTCATATAGGAGAATTTTAACTTCACACAGGTAATAAAGTGAGAGCCCTACTAGGTTTTTAGGATAATTGCAATTCTATTAGAAAATGCAGTATAGTTCTGTAAATTTTATCCCCATTCTGTTTTACTTATACCAACTCATAGTCCTTGTGTGTGAGCTTGTTTAATTGTCAGCCCTATGAAAACAGCTGTTGCAATCATTTATACTTGGACATCCAAAAGTCTGCAGTATAGTACAGACAGAAGAGAAAGAAACTTGGTCTAAAATTACTTCCTTCCCCTCCCTCTCCCCCTCTGAATGTTGTCTCCTGATTTAGAAGTATAATTGTCCCATTTCCATTTTATTTAAAGTGAGTTTCTAAGCTGTGGTGCCTTGCTGTTTTGTAAGAGCATTTGAAAGCACTTACAAAGAAGCACTTGAGCTTGGCTAGAGCATAGAACATTGGAGAGCTAATTCAAAAGAAAAAAAATATCTTTATCCATAAGAAACTTGAAGTTTCTGAAGATGTTCAGTGTTTTGGATTTTGTGGCCAGTGGCCATTATGTCATTTTCACCTCAACTAGCAGAAGCTCCTATTAAAATAGGATAGTATCGTTTCACACCAAAAGCCTGTGCAGAAACTCATATATATAAAAATTGATGTTCATATAACTTCCACAAATACCATAGTATTGTGGTTTAACCCAAGTAGGTATGAAGCACCAAACAGCTGCTTGCTAACCCCACCACCCAATAAGATGAGGAAGAGAACTGAAAGGGTAAAAGTATGAAAAGACATAGGGACATAGGTTGACATATGGGTTGAGATAGAGTAAAGCTGTACATGCAAGCAAAGGAAAATAAAGAATTAATTTACTACTTCCCATTGTCAGGCAGATGTTTAGTGATTTCCAGGAAAGCAGGACTTAATCACATGTAAAAGCTAGTTGGGAAGACAAATGTTGTTACTCTTAACATTCTCTCACTTCCTTCTTCTTCCCCACAGTTTTTGTTGCTGGTAGGGTGGTGTGAGAAGCAGAAAGTATTCAGTAAAGACTAAAACATCCCTGTGCTATCAACAATCTTTCTATCACAAATCCACAACATGTCACTATACAAGCTATGAAGAAAATTAATTCTACCTCAATCAAAACCAGTACACATATGTAGACTTCTCAAGTTGAACATATAAACTGTAGCTTTAATTTTCAAAATGTCATGTAAGTCTATGTACTCGTACTGATAAGGTGTATTTGACAAAGTTAGATGACAAGGAAGATTTCATTTAATAAAGTTCTATCTTAAAAAGGAAGAAAAAAAGTTAATTCTAACTGATGCATGATGACCCAGGTGCAGCAGTTTTGACAGATGAGTTAGGGACTTTAAACCAGCAGTCTACCTAATAACCTCATTGCAATTACTTCTGTCCATTCCCTCCTTCAAGGAGTGAGGGTCAGTCACTCTAGAAATTAGTTCCAAGGCACAAATAATTCCCCTGAATTCAAACACGAAATATTGTTGTCAACTGAGGCACTAAAATTGGGCAGTACAAATCTAGTGTTATGTCTTGTTTGCAGAAAACAGGACAATGTAGTTGGAAAATACGTCAGTTATGCACTTACAAAAATTTACACAATGAAAGCATTCTGTCTGTAATAGACTGCTTCTTAGTTTCAAGGTTATTGCTCAAGTAGGTTTTCATTGTTTTAGTTGAACCATGTATCCTTCATTTCTCTTGTTGCTAATATGTGCTAGATTTAGCAAGAATTGCAGCTGATATTCCCACAAAACTTCACTTACCAAAACCTTGTGAAACATTTGACAAACACTGCAATACCTTGCAAGTTGCATTTATCAGTGAAGTGTCAGGTCCTAAAAGTTTGTTTCAGATCATCAGTGTGTTCTGTCTGGTTGCAGGCAACGAGGGCATCTGTCCCAAGTCGATGATGTGTGGATAAGAAAGTAACAGCAGCAACTGATGGAAATGATGGCAGCCCATCTGTTTGCTGATGACCATTCTGCATCTCCTGGTATGACCAAAAAATACAATAGCCCTGCTACAACTGGGCTGAATCAATGTAAGGACTGAAATCCTAGAGAGAGCAACCTAAGCTGACATCCAGCCCAAATATGTCCTCAAGCCTGAAGCAAAAGCAATGGTGAAAGAAGATTGATGTTCTAATTGGAGGGGGAGTAGAATACGAGTATTGTCACTTTACTTAGAGATGCATTCACTTTCACACGCCTAGGGGCTCAGTAATGTTTAATTACATGATGTAAAGCAGAACAGCTTTGGTACCACAGAAAAAGCCCACTTGTTTACACTTAACCTGGTGGTTAAATTAATTGTGTCAGGGGAGAAAACAAGTAGACCTCTAGCTTCTGAGGCGACTGTCCTAAACACAGATTGTTCTGGAAAAGGAGAAAATCTCTTCTTCATCCAGTGTGAGTTTGGATTGGTTGGTACTTCCTGAGACAGTTCTAGCATCAGATGTGGCAAGGAGACGGGTGAGATGGTCACTCCCTTTTTTGTGGCTCTTGATAGGACTGACTCTTCAGCACCCTCAGATCTTGGCAGTCCTGACCTGTGGCAGATCTGCAGGAAATTATTCCTAGTCCATTCGTGCTGCAGCATGACCTAGCAACTGAGTGACTGGAGTCTGAGAAAATCAGTTTTGGTCTTTGCTATGCACAAAGACTCTTAGCTGGGACACAGGCATTTGACTCCTTAATGGATTTAGCTCTATGTGAATTTTTCATTGTAATAATACTTGCAGTACTTCTGAACTGCTCTCATTTTTCCTATTATATTATTTGAGTAGTGGGGGGGAAAGGAAGGTGATTGTAAATGATGATAATGATAGCACCACCAGGCATTTCCAATTCTGAATTATTTTCAGAACACGAGAAAAAAAAGGACGATAAGTGAATTTAGAAATGAATTATAAGAATGACAATATATTTTGAAAGGAGATGTGGTTTAGAAGATGTGTTAAGGATATAAAGTTACTATCATTAATAGTTCTTTTTTTAGTCTTCAGGAACAAAGTTAAAGTGAAAAGGAAATTAAAGGACCAAATATCACCGTCAACTTTTATGAGATGTACACATATTCTTTTAGTGTGACCTATAGGGGGAAAAAATGTTACCAGATCCATTTGTCTAATCAGTCTCTGTTCCCAGATCAGCAAAATGCATAAAATCGCTGATTCGTTCATCAGTCTAGTCAGAAGGGGGATCTGGGGGTCCCGTGGCTCAATCTCTGCTCAAAGCAGGGCCAGTTAGATCAGATTGGTCAGGGTCTTGCCTTGTCAAGCTTTAAATATGTCCAGGAATGGAAATCCAGCAACCTCTCTAGGCAACCCGTTCTAATATTTGACTACCTGCATGGCAAAACAAACAAACACATACCCTCACCCTTAATTTCCCATGTTCCCACTTGCGTCTGTTGTCCTGCAAACTGTGCATATCTACAATTCGTTTTGTTCCGTTTTCTCCATGTCTTCCTGCCAGGTAATCAAAGTTTCACCAGGGGAGGTTTCGACTGAACAGTAGAAAAGATTTCTTCACTGAAAGGGTTGTCAGGCATAGGAACAGGCTGCCTGGGAAAGTGGTGGAGTCACCATTCCTGGAGGGATTTAAAAGACATGTAGATGTGGTGCTGAGGAACATGATTTAGTAGTGGACTTGGTACTGTTAGATTAACGTTTGGATATGGTGTTCTTAAGCCTCTTTTCCAACCACACAGAACTGGAGCAACACCTGGGGAGATCCTACCTGCAGTACAGGTTCAGCACTGGACTCCTCAGCACAAGAAAGGCAAAGGTCTATTGAAGTGGGTCCAGAGGAGGCCACAAAAATCATCAGAGGACTGAAACACCTCTCCAACAAAGGAAGGCTGAGAGTGTTTGAGTTATTTGGCCTGGAGAAGAGGAGGTTCCAGATAGACTTTATTGCAGCCTTTCCATTCTTAAAGTGGGCCTATAAGAAAGGTGGGGACAGACTTTTTAGCAGGACCTGTTGCAGTAGGAAAAGGGGTAATGTTTTTAAACCGAAAGAGGACAGATTTACACTAGATGATCACAGAATCACAGAATCACAGAATCACAGAATCACAGAATCACAGAATCATAGAATCATAGAATCATAAAATCATAGAATCATAGAATCATAGAATCATAGAATGATTTGGTTTGGCAGGGACCTCAAAGATCATCTAGTTCCAACCCCTCTGCCATGGCAGGGACATCTCCCACTAGAACAGGTTGCTTGATGTTCCATCCAGCCTGGCTTTGAACATTTCCAGGGATGGACCATCCACAACCTCCCTGGACAACCTGTTCCAGTGCCTCACCACCCTCAGAGTAAAGAACTTCTTCCTTATACGTAGTCTAAACCTATGCTCTTTGGATATAAGGAAGAGGTTTTTTCAATGAGGGTGGTGGAACACTGGAACAGGTTACCCAGAGAGGTAGTGGAGGCCCCATCCATGGAAATATTCAAGGTTAGATTGGATGGGACTCTGAGCAACCTGATCTAGTTGAAGGTGTCCCTGTCCACTGCAGGGAGGTTGGACTAGAGGATCTCTGAAGGTCCCTTCCAACCCAAGGCATTCTATGATTCTATGGAATGTTTGAGGAAGACACGATTGCCAAGAGAGATGTTCAGACCTCGTACAGCTTTGATGAGTTCCCTGATACAAAGCAAATCTCCTGCGAAGAGACTGACATTATCAAAGTTTGAGTGAAGAAGATCGAGAGAAACCTGCATCCAACTTTGGAACTAAGAGGAATTCAGACTTCTTGTTCGTGAGACTCCATGTAAGGGCTCTGGCTTTAGCTCAGGAAGTGGTAACATCATTAATACATAGTGACATGCAGCATTTCTTTTCTGAATAATCTGATAACTTCAGAAGATCTGTGGAATGGAACAGAGTAATTTTGACTGAGTGGAAAACCAAAGACTCTTAATCTGCCCGCTACAGAGGGAATGTAAGGCTGCTTTAATGGATTGTGGTGCCATAAGCACATACCTTGTGTATGAAACAAAACCAAAATCTGCAAGTGTTCAGTGGCTGAAGATTGCAGCCTCTATAGTCACATTGCCGTTCGGCCTTAGTCTACAAGTAAAAGTACTTCAGTTTTATTTACATTTTAACAAATCCATTCATGGGGCTTTACTGTTTTTTATAAACCTAGAAAGTAGTCTCAGAAGTTCACAAATCCAGAAGATTTGTCCACCCCTACTATAGCTTTGAATAATTGGAACAAATTAGATTGGCTTTGTTTTGCAGAAGAAGAAACCACACTGGCTGTTCTTAGGATTGCTTTTCAAGTATTTCCTTTTGATCTAAATGTTCTCCAATTGATGTCAATTAATGTCAAAATGACTGCTTTCTATTTTCCCACCATTTCTTAAAGCCTTTCAGAATAATGGTCAGTGGACTGTAATATCCTGCCTGCCTAGCCTTAAACACTTTTTGGGTGTAGGCAGAATTGAAATCTTAGGGATACTTATCTAATTCCCGAGGCAATGGAAAAGTGTATTAAATTCCAATATTTCTGTAATGTCTGTAAGAAAGCTGTTACAAGCTAGAAACAAAGTTCCTTTTTCTTGGGAAATCAAACTATATCTTGAAGCTCCAAGATCAATGAAATTTTGCCTTGGTAAATCCCTTTTTCTGTGTTACAACAGCACACAACAGTACATATACACAAAAAAGATTGAAAAGATTCTTTTTAGACAGCATTTTGAAGACAAATCATGTAGAAATGCTTACCTTATTTTTAGCTGCAATCTATACCTTAACAAAGAAGAAACATTTTTCTCTTGATTTGTCTGACTAGAGATGAGTGTGGAATGGGGAATGACTTTCTGTCAGAGGCCACAGACAATTATCTTTTCCCTTGCCCTTTTATTATGATAATTGCTTCATATTCCCAGAAAAGAAGTAACTTCGGTCTGGAACTAGAAATTCTTAGATGATAGAGAGAGGGACTTTTTTAACTTCATTTTCTTCTGCAGGAAGTTGGCATTTATTCCTGTATGAAGAAAAAATATTTATGTGTCTAACAATACAAGTAGGGAAAACTAAATATTATGTTTTGTGCACCCAGAGTTGTGCCTTTGGTATAGATGGCTGAATCCAATCCTAGTATCATGCTATTCAAAAAGCTGATGAAATCCTGAAGAGCGGACCATCTTTCCGACACAACTTGCAATTAATTTGTGGAGTTCATTATCATATGATACTGCTGAAGCTAAAAGCCAGGGAAGAGTAAGTTAGTTTAAAAAAAATCTCATCCTTTTTCAGGATTATAAGGTTATTTGGAATTATAAGAATGGATATTGGCAACAAGATCATGCAGAGGCCTTTTGAGGGAAGTAGTGAGAATCATAGAATCATAGAACTATTCAGGTTGGAAAAGACCTTTAAGACCTTGGAGTCCAACTGTTAACCTAGCAATGCCAGGTCCACCACTAAAACACCTCACTAAAAGAGCCACTTCTATACATTTTTTAAATAACTCCAAAAACAGTGACTCCATTACTTCCCTAGGAAGTCTGTTCCAGCGCTTGACAACCCTTTCCGTGAAGAATTTTTTCCTATTATCCAATCCAAATCTCCCCCGGTGCAACTTGAAGCCATTTGCTCTTGTTCTATCACTTGTTTCAAGGGAGAAGGGACCGACTCCCACCTCTCTCCAACTTTCTTTCTGGTAGTTTTAGAGAGCAATAAGGTCTCCTTTCAGCCTCCTTTTCTCCAGACTAAACAACCCCCATTCTCTCAGCAGCTCCTTATAAGACTTTTTCTCTAGACTGTTAACTTTACAGAGGTTGAGGTCCCTGGCATGTGTTCTCCACCACTGGTTGCCTGTAGGGTTTCCTGCCACAGCCTCTGTCAAGCACAGGGCATTGGACTAGCAACATAACTACTCTGATAGTAATTCTCGGATTGCTGTCGTATGTACCAGAAGATGTAAAAGAATCGATGTGCAAAACTCACGCCAACTTCCAGCTGAGGGGATGAAAGTTCACTGACATTCTTTATTATCATCCTTAAAATAATTGTGTCAAGGGAAAAAACACTCCTTCCATTGCCTTCCCAACCTCTACATCTTAAACCAGGTGCAGATTTGTCTCCCAAAAAGGGAAAGATTGGAAGCAGCACATTCAGCCCTGTGGACGGAATAAGAATAGAATATTTGCCCTGTTAATTTGGTGGCCAGTTTTTGCTGTGACAGCTGTTTAAAGCTTTTCAGAATCAGAAAGACCTCAGTCAGACATGAATACTTTTAAAGGAAAACGAATTATAAGTATTCCCTTGCCTATTATAAAAAACTTGAACCTGGTTTCCTAAAATGATACCTTGAAAAGCCCTCTTTCTGTTCTGATATGGCTTAATTTACAATAATTTTTAGGTTTGTAAGAAGTTGATGGATCTAATATAGTGATTTCCTGAAATCTCAATTCTAATTAAAATTCTGCATGGTGACAACATAAAATATGAGTCAAAGTAATAAACTAAGGTAATTTTTATGCTGCATAAAATAACTTATTTGAAGTGTTATGCTGATTAGGAATACCTAACAGAGAACACATGCTCCTCCCCTGTGCTTACAGTTGTGTGACTTAATAGCTTGAAGGACAACTTCCTTCCTTTGTCAAACAGACCTTGTGAAAAGAAAGACATTTTGAAGTCTAAGCAGGAACCTGAGCAACACAAAATGTCCCTTATGATGGAGCATTCACAAAAAAATATATTTATTTCTTATTTATGAGTAATGTGAAGTATTTGTAACATTTATTGTAAGGCAGATGTTTAATGAGCACAGACCCTTGAAATCTCCTGAGAAGGGGGGCAAAATCAAGAATGTATAGAAATGTCTGTTATGTCAATTCCCGTTTTCTGCCTGTTCCGCTTCAAGGGACTGGCATGCTACATTGTCAGTGGTTTGACTCTAATGAGATATAATGTGTTCGTATATGTGAAAATCCAGTGGCTTGTTTATAAATAAAATGTATGTTAGAACAACAGCAGAATTCTTGTAATGAAGGGTGAGATGAAAAATGACAGCCATCTCTGCCAGAGATGTAAAGTCTTTTATTTTTTCTTTTTTTTGACAAAATGATACATCATGCAGAATGCATTTATCGCTAAATCAGTATTAATCCTGGCAGGTCATTCCAAAAATATAAGTCCAACATGATGAAAAACATTCAGTTATTTTCATGTCACAACAGCATAATCATAACAAAGCGTTCTCAAGTGTAAGCTAGTTTTCTATTCCTCAGAGGTTCTAAAAACAGTGGACTTCAAATTAAATTTTCTAAGCCTATTCTCATTCTGTTTGTCATGTTTGTGAACAAGTAAAGTTCAGAATATCTGCTTTGGAGAGCTCCAGTTTTATCCTCAATTAACAGCTTTTCTGAGACTAAATTACTGGGGCTTTTTTAAATTTTCAGTTTGAAATTCGTGATTATTTTAGTATTGCAGTTTCCTATCTGTGCTGGTACTTGCCCTCAAGAACGTAATCAAACAACAGGAGGTACTACAGTAGGAAAAAGGAGCAGAGTGTTCTTCACTTGGGCTGTCAATAATAAGTTTTTGTAAACTGATGGTGAAGACAAGGCAGATTGAAGTTTCCAAATGAAGTAACAGTTTAAAAAGGCTCCAGGCTTGTTTGTAATAAAGAGATTTTACGTTTTGCTTTTTCTTGATCAGGGCAACCTTGACAGGTCTTGTTATCTCTTTTTGGAATCTAATGTGTTTTTTAACTCACAAGGGGGATAATTATCAGGCATTTTTACTTCTTCATTTCTTTTGTTTTCCTGTCATATGCTCCCTTGGTTCAATAAGTTTTCTGGATGTTAAGATAAAGGTATTGGTCTTGTGTCAAGAATGATCTGGCTTGGTAATCTTATCTAAAGTTATGAGATTCACTCTCCTGTAGTAGAGAATACAAGTTTGTTTGGTGCTGTCTTCCCTTTTTTTGCCTTATTCAGCCCTTTGCTCTTTATGCCAGCTTTGACAGGAGGTACCTAACTTGATATGTAAAAAACCTGTTCTTATGAGCAACTGCATCCAATATGTGTAATTTCCAGTGGGTTTTGGATGTTTACCTCCCTCAATCTATTGCAAGTAAAACTTGTTGGCAGTGTTTGTATCAAGTTAGAAGTGAAGGTATTAGTCTCTGTGAGTTGTGGGAAAGGACATTTTTCATCTCTGGTATTTGGTAGTGTGAGTAAGTCAGTGCTTTTCCACAGGGATTTCACATCTCTCTGAAGTCCTAGGATGTTATAATGTCCCAAGTTGCCCAAGCTTTCCCACCAGCTCTATCTGCAAAATTGCACAGTCCAGCTGGAATCTGCTTTCCTGTGAGCACTTGCCAAAGTGACATTTCAGGCAGCACCACATTTGAGATCATACTCCTCTTTCTAGAAAAAAAACCCACAAACTCCTTTTACTTTCATAGAATTGCAAAATCATAGAATCATTTACCATTTATCATTAAGACTGGAGAAGATCTCTAAGATCGAGTCCAACTGTCAAATCAATATTACGTGACTACTAAACCATATCCTGAAGTGTCAACTTGAAGATTTTGCAGCACCATTTCTGACACTATTGATATCTTCCCATGAGAAATATCAAAGGAAAATTGTAGTGCTGAGGGATTTCCATGTCAGCTGCTGAGCTCGTGAGGAGTAAAGGTGGATAATGTGCCACCTTTATGTCTTGTGAATTCCTTGTACCAAGTCAACTACCTGCCTTTGTGAAACAGGCGATATCAGGTATTCCGATTAATGTGTATAAAAGTGAAATTGAGCAAAAATGCAGAATTATTTTCATTTGTTCCATTATCTGAGAAGTAGAAGGTCCCTTTGAGTCAATTGCTAGAAGGATGAATTTCCTCAAATATCAATAATTTTTGTGTTTGCATATGCACTTTGAAATGGGGAGGGAAATTTTACAAAAGTGTCCATGAATAGGACAAGGGGAAATGGATTTAAGTTAAAGGAAAATAGATTTAGATTAGATCTTAGGAAAAAATTCTTCAGCACAAGGGTGGCAAGACTCTGGAATAAACTGTCCAGAGAAGCTGCGGATGCCCCCATGAAGTGTTTAAGGCCAGGTTGGTCTAGTTAAGGGAATCCCTGTCCATGACAGGCAGGTTGGACTAGATGATCTCTAAGGTCCCTTCCAAGTTAGGCCATTTTAGGATTCTATGATTTTGTGTTTCTATGACATCTGTGCTCAGCTCTTAAATTCCTGAAGCATTTGCATACCTTTTATAAATAGTTCAAAGAGGAATATCAGACTGAAAGATTTTAGGTAAATTATTCAGACGATGATGATTAAAAATAGATGGCTCTCCATTAATGTGGTTCTGTAAAAATAACAAATGGGAGAGTACTGGGATGAAGTAGGAAAAGAGATTTGAAGGGTTCAGATAAGCTAATTACATTTCATACACTTTGTATTGCAAAACTTGATCATGTTTTAATACTTTATTTTTTTATGGTAAAAAACCTGACTGTCATTTTGCCATATCTACTTTTGCCACAATTGATTAATCCAAAAAATCCTAGATTTAATTATTTACAGATTTTGCATTTAATTATTATATAGCTTAAGTTACAAAACGCTTGTGTTGAAATGCTTTACCTTGCATAATGACAAGAATTTCCATAAAATGGAGGAAATCCATCTACTATGAGCTCCAAAAAATGAAAAAAAAATTCTAAGACAAGGCAAACATTAAAATAAACAAAAAGTCATAACACTTATTATCACATTAAAAAATGATGACGATGGGGGGCTGGTTAGCTCAGCTAGTTGAGCATGGTGCTAACAATGCCAAGGTCACAGGTTCGATTCCCGTTAGGTCCCCATATGTTGCCTTATCTGGTCGACAGGTGGCATCCCTGGCAACAAGGAGGCTGGATTAAAAATGATCTCTCAGGTCCCTTCCAGCCTAGGCCATTCTATGATTTTATGATATTGTTTGCATGGATAGGTGATTTTATATTACTGTTTTCCAGCAGAAACAAAGTGGAGGGAATTTCTGGTTGCAAATGATTTAGTATAAAAGAAGTATATGTCAAAAAAATGTGCAGCTGAAAAGTCTGGAATTAAAGGGCTGTTAGACAGGGTGGCATAGAATTAGGCCTTGCTGTAAGGCATATTATTAACCAGTTGTTGCAGCTGAGCTAAAATTTAACTTGGTCCCACTTACCATAGATGCACGTGTATTTTCTAGAGAGTAAAGACATGTAGATGAGTGCTCAGTATATTGGATGTTCTGGAGAGTGGGAAACAAGGAGAGGTGTTGCATATAAGGGAAACATAACTGAAATGGAGAATGAAAGCTCTGGAACAGAGAAGATACCTTTCTCAAAGCCTGCACCACTCTAGTGCCTGGGATGACTTGAGGTTTTCAAATCTGGGAGATGCCTGAAAGAGGCCTGGAGCTGGAGACACCACATCTCCACAAACTTCAGTCATCCTCTGTTCAAGAGAACAAGGATGGGAAGTGCCTGATCTCCATTAAAGGCCATAGTTTCCTCTTCTCAAGTACATTTCATTCAGACTTGCCACTTGGCTCAGAAGGGCCCAGGTAACAGAGAGCTTTAAGGTGTAAGCTATTACACTTTTGCACAACTCAGAAATTAATTTTATTTTTTTTTTAATGATAGTCCCTCTGGATGCTCCGAAAACCTGGTCCCTAGAACATCTCTTTTTCCGTGGCATGTTATGGTAGAAACTGATTTGGCCATTGGCGTACAGGCCATCTCCAACTAACATGCTTCTTCAAGGCTGGAAGCAACTCATGCAGTGCCACACTGGGTACCTTTTGTACCCAACAAGTCTTTTACTAATTTAAGTTCTGGTCCTATTGTTTGTTGGTATGAAGGGATGGGACTCACACAAGTAACCTGGAAAAAAGTAATCCTGGGTTTGTAGTAGCTGAAGTTCTGTGTTTCTCTAAAATATCCTGAGAGACTTAAGTGTTCAGGTATTCAGGAAATGCTCTCACAGTCAGGTATAAACTTTAGTTGGTGTATTGCTAATAGTATATTGAGATTAAATATAGACTGTATTTTTCAGACTGACATAAGCAACCATTAAACATGTAACTATATGACGTCTTTGAACTCCTCCAATCATCTATGTCCTTAGTCATATCCATGAGGCAAACCCAGAAGCACAGAACAAACTAATATGTTCCCATCTGTGTCTTCCAGATCTAGCAAATGATCTGCAGTGCTCCGTGCTGTCAGCAGGTGAAGGATGACCTTTGAAAAAGAAAAACGGTTACAAAATCATAGAATCACACAATCATAGAATATGTTGGGCTGGAAGGGACCTCCAAAGGTCATCTAATCGAACCCTCCTGCAGTAAGCAGGGACATCTCTCACTAGACCAGGTTGCTCAGAGCTCCATCAAGCCTGACCTTGAATACCTCCAGGGTTGGAGCCTCCACCAGCCCTCTGGGCAACCTGTTGCCAGTGTTTCACCAACTTCATTGTAAAGAACTTCTTCCTAACACCTAATCTAAATCTACCTTGCTCTAGTTTCAAACCATTGCCCCTGAGCCTACCACTACATTTGTAAACAGTTTCTTCCCAGCTTTCCCATAGGTCCCCTTCAGGTACTGGAAGGCTGCTATAAGGTCTCCTCAGAGCCTTCTCTTCTCTAGCCTGAGCAACCTTCAGCCTGTCCTCATAGGAGAGGTGCTCCAGACCTTTGATCATTTTTGTGGCATCCTCTGGACCTGCTCCAACAGATCCACATCATTCTTGTGCTGAGGGCTCCACACCTGGATGCAGAACTCCAAGTGAGGTCTCATCAGAGTAGAGCAGAGGGGCTGAATAACCTCTCTCAATCTGCTAGCCAATGCTGCTTTTGAGGCAGCCCAGGATGCAAATGGCCTTCTGGGCTGCAAGCATACATTGGTGGCTCATGTCCAGCTTTTCATCTACCAGTACCCCAAGTCCTTTTGCTGACTCATGTCCAGCTTTTCATTCACCGGCAACCCAAGTCCTTTTCCACAGGGATGCTCTTTATTACATTATCCCCCAGGTTTTATTGATAAAATATGAAGTGTCCATTTTATGGGACATTTGGACAACTGCTGGAATGCACAGAGAGAAATGGTGAGCAGTAGGTGATTCAGAGTGCTGCAGGTTAAAAGTGGAGTTAACAAACCTACTTGGGAGCCAATAAATAGACACTCTTCTACAAGTGTCTTGTAATGTCTTAGTAATAAGAGAGCAAGGCAAGAGATGGCTGAGGAACAGGAGAAAATGGCTACTTTCCTGTAGCCTGCCACAAAGATGAATCACGTTAGCAGTATGGAGGTCATTTTGACACATTTTGCCTCAAACATGACCCCTGAGGGCACTTTTGTAACTCCTTTTCTGCTGTTGTTGTTTTGCAGTTAGTTTTGTATTCATCACAGCAGTTTTCTTCCCTTACTTTTTTTCATGTTTCCTTTCAAATTTCCTACCTCTTGTTCACTTCCTTTACTTAATTCCTCATTTCCTCTCTCCATATATGTGAAATGAAACCAAGATGTCTTTTTTCTTCTTACAGCATCTGACTAGCTGTTTGGCTTGGCAGCATTCATAGGCAGCTACATTTCCTTTTGAAGTTGGACACTACCTTTCAAAGTCAGATTGCAAACCAATGTTAATGCTTATTTTTTTTTTCCTACTGAACTTCTTAATTCAAAGCTAAAATTTAAGCAGGCCAGCTCTCTTAGAAGCCAATGCCACAGGCAGGAGGAAGGGCAAATGTGATCTAGGTTGCTTTCCAAGAGACTGAACATCAAAGAACAATCAATGCCCGTTCCCCAAGCTATGCAGAAAGCTGGATTTCTTGGGCAGAGTTATTCTTTTTTGAAAATCTTGCTCTCAGGACAAAGGTTTTCAAGTGAGATTAAATTTTTCAACATCCCAAGTAGCAATGCACTGTGATGACCAGTTCAAGGGCAGTAAATAGTAGTAAAGGTTTTTATTGTTACTTTCAGGCTTTTGCTTCTCTAGTTTGACGAGAAGTTTTCAAACCAAATGGGGGTCCTCCCTTCCCTTCCCTTCCCTTCCCTTCCCTTCCCTTCCCTTCCCTTCCCTTCCCTTCCCTTCCCTT
>NW_009735576.1:15246-23054 GCF_000703405.1 Apaloderma vittatum | reverse complement strand
ATTGTTACTTTCTGTCTTTTTCTTCTCTAGTTTGACGAGAAGTTTTCAAACCCATCCCTTCCCTTCCCTTCCCTTCCCTTCCCTTCCCTTCCCTTCCCTTCCAATATGGGGCTCTCCTAGTGGGATGAGGACACTATCTGGTGAAATTCTTTTCTCCTTCATTCAAATGGTTAACTCATAGTGACAAACAGCTCAGCTGGATGCTGCCATCGAGGCAAGCTTTGTGAACTCAAGATTCATCATACACAAAGAAGCTAATTCTAACACTCCACTTAGACGTACAATCTTTTTGTTGTATATGGAATCACTCACTCTTACTTTCCTCATTAGAACGTCTCTTTTCTTCATTAGAACCTCATTTCTGTTGGACACTTAAGTTTATTGATAATGTTATTTTGGCTGGAGGAGAAATTTATTTACTGAAATAAAAGTACTGCATAATAATACCAGTAAATTGGAACAAGGTACACCAGGAGAAGCACTTTATTCTATGCTGGGAAGCTGGTGTCACTTTAAATAAACCAGCATACCCAAAGCAATAAAAACTTCCCACTTCGAAAAAATCCTAGACTAACATTAAAATGTTGTTTCTGAAAGCTTTCCATTATTAAGATAATATTCTAATTAGTACTGCTCATGCAGTAAAGCCTTGTTTACTTCTTGTTTGTGATCTTTTCTAATTCAAGAAGGAATCAGGTTTCTCTCTCAGTAGCAAACAGAAGGTCAGAATTTTGGAATCTCTCACAGTAGTTTGCAGTACCTGTTCAAGAATACTTTTTCCTTTCCCTTTTTTCTATTTTTTTTTTTTAAATTACATTGCTGAAAAATCATAAACATTATGTATCCCAAAGAAACTCATGCCAGGAAAAATGAGAAGAGAGATGCTGCTAGACTAGACATGAGATGAATTTTAGATGTGAATATTTCTTTTGATATTCAGATTATATGGATAATCTGTTTCCACAGAAGAACGAAATATCTCCTTGCAGTTTGGACCATAAATAAAAAACAAACACTTTTATCTGGTATCTGCAGTCTATTAAAAGACCAGTTATCATCAAAGACAAAAGACATCAAGGATAGCTGTCTTTACAATGGCACTCCATTTAAAGTGGACTTTTATATTTCTCTTTTCTCCAGAAAAGACATCTAAAGATTCAGTCATTATCCATATAAGTAAAATGCATTCTTTCCTCCTGATTCAAAAATTTCCCACTGTTTGGCATCCTGCAAAGTAGTCTTATTGAAGTGATAAATTAGATTTTGTTGCTTACTGAGTAACAATTGGTCTTTTGCTAATCATTTGTAATGAAGCAAATCTTGTGAACAGGGGGTCTGCAAGAATACCAACGCAAGTAATTTTATTTTAAGGAAGTTTTTTTTATAAATTAGACAGAGGAAGCTGAAAAATATTGCTGTTTGATAAAATGAAGAGGATTGGAAAGGGCATGGCATTTTTCAAGTACAGGACATGAAACCAGCATTTTTTATTAGCACCAAATTCCCAGTGGGTTTTTGTTTCAGAAAATACAAACCAGTAATTACTTGTATAAGAATAGAGGATTTTTTTTTTCTCCTTTTGTTAGAAGAACCTATGTGGAGGGAGGAGACTCCCCTGTATATTGTTGTTAGATTATGAGATATCATTTCACTATCCAAATTAACAGCTCAGCCTCAAGCATTCTCAGGATCACTTACTAGTTATTAATATTTTACATAAGGTAAACAAAGTCCCCATATAAATAATGCCAGTTTTGCAATAGTATCCTCAAAGACATTTTAGACCATGGAAAGAAGTGCAAATCTTTTAAGCAGTTGCATTTTTCAAGTTTCATTGCATATATGGTCTTATATTTCCTTCACCCTCATTGAGCACAGGCCCTAGGTCTGGCCCTGGGTCCAGTATGGGGTCATGAGGCAGCAATGCTCAAGTACTATCACAGATGTGTTCTGTGAATCCCAGTCCTCCTCCACCACAAACCACCATTAACCACCACCTTTTGCCTTACTTCTCTCACTTTTCAGACTTGGAACTTTCATTAGTCCATTTTTACTATAATCATACTCTCCATAATGTGTTTAACTATAAACGGTCCCTGTGTGTGGCTGCACAATTTTCGTTAGACAGAAAACTCCAGGAGTTGACAGAAATATTGTTCATGTTTGCCTTGATGAATTAGACATCTTGAAAGTAGCTGTGTACCTTGCATGGCAGTTTGTATGGATTTAATGGCCGACTACATTAATTGTGTTTATCAAAGAGACCATAAAAAGACATTACTAAGAAAAGGCAGCATTAAGAGAAAGAAGTGTGGAGAACCCAAGCACCTTTTCTTTTTTAGGCTTGAATTTATTTGTGATGTTTCATTTTGAATTCTTCCATTTTTCTTCACCTCTACAATGAAAAATTTTCCTGAAAGCACATTCCTCAAACTGGGAGTGGAACAGAGAGCTGTTACGGAGCTGTTTCTGAAGTCTGGCTTTTAGCTGTTCATCTGTACAGTTGGTTGATCTGTAATGTGCCAGTAGGGTTTTGGCTCTTTACTTGCCATGAACTCAGCAATCAAATTTTTAGATAAAAGAGGCCGTGCTGCTTATAAAAACCACAATTGATGTTATATGTTGACATGGATGATGGTTAAAGTGAGATGCCAGTTAAACTTTTATATCATATCGCTCTTAAGCACCTCACAGAAGGATCTCGTGGTGAGTGATTTGCTCCCTGAAAAACAAAATGCAGTTGCCACTTCAGTATAAACATGAAGGAAAAATTTGATGATGATGAATATGTAGGAGACAAAGCTAATGAGACCACTTATTTTTATTTTCCTTTTGTTGACCTGCCCTGTAACTTGAAATTTTTTTTTTCTTGTTTCCAATGTTTTTTCCATCTCACATGTTTTGAAAGTGAATTTGGAAGAACTTTGAAAGAATTTTGGAGAACATTGGAAAGTTCTCTGGAGAACTGCTGCTTATTATTTTACACATTGGATCACATGAAAAGATCTTACATAAAAAGTAAGCTCTGCTGAATGTCCTCTTCACAGGGAATCGGTAGATTTTGGTCCTTCTGTCTCAGGCTGGACTTCCCCACATGAACTTTTTGAAGCTACATGGATGAAAGATGGATCTGAAGATACACACTTCTGAGTTGTTATAGGTGAGAAACACAGGACTAATCTCTCCACTCTGCTTCCACCTGCACTCAGAAAATGCTGCATTTCATGACTTATTCGGATCTTCTTACCTTGGTTTTACACGTCCTATTTAGAGCTTAGCAGAAGGCACTGATTCATTGGCTCTGTAGGAATGTACTGGAGCCTTCCTTTCACTGCTGTATTGAGTTCCCCAATCCAAAGTAAAACAACTGCTTTTATAGGTCTACTTTACCTTTTCCTTAAATTGCACTGAAGTTAATCTAATTTCGTGGGTTTTCACTTTTGCCGGGAAATATGAAAAAAAATAAAAAATCCCACCTGTCAAAACAGAAGATTTTCTAAAAAAATCTCTGGGAGGCAAAAATTGGACATGATGACACAGTCCCAGCAATGTTATAGAAGGTGAAATAGGACACATGAAAGGCTGGTTACATCTGTTTACTAATTACTTAGTTATGTTAAGCGTCCAAAAAAACAACTTCTAGCAGCAGTACTAACAGTCTTGTTGGACAGTAATGAAACACGGTCTCCTCACTGTGTCTACAGGTTTGTTCAGTGAGATGACAAAAAGTGGAAGGAGTAGTTGCAATACAAACAGAAATTGACTGACTATGCAGCATGTATTTCTGTGTTGTTCCTGGCGTCACAAACCAACAAAAGTACAACCTTCTTTCCTCAGTCTTTCCTTCTGTTTTCCTCAGCATCCACATACACTAGGAGTTGGTTGGCTGGATATCAAGGGGCAGATGAGGGAAAGAAAGGCCACTCCAGTGTATCCTGGGCTGTAAACAGATCTGCAGGACCAAATTATCACCACTGGGACCACTGGCACATTCAGTTTAACATCCTACTTGTTCTTCGTGTAGCAGCGGAGTTCACAGAATCACAGAATCACACAGAATCACAGAATGTCAGGGGTTGGAAGGGACCTCAAAAGATCATCTAGTCCAACGCACTGCCAGAGCAGGATCATCTACAGTAGGTCACCCAGGAACGTGTCCAGGCGGGTTTTGAAAGTCTCCAGAGATGGAGACTCCACAACCTCCCTGGGCAGTTTACCGGAAATTGGTCCAGCAGAGGCAATGATTCCTTGGAACCATCTGATTCAGTCCTAATTCCCCCAAGGTGGCAAAGCTGGTCAAACTTCTCAGTGTAGTTGAAAAATACATGTCTAAACTATTTAACTGGACTCATTTGATAGCCAGTTGGAGAACCTTCCAGAAGGTTATTCATGTCATTTTCTTGGAGAGCTGTCCGTGAAAGTGCCTCTCTCCTTCCATTCACTACAAGGTGATTTTGGACAACTAGCTGTAAATATGCACATTCATTTCAGTTACATAAGTTTTGGCAAGCTAATTGTGAAAGTTCCTGCTTACAAAAGAACACATTGGCCACCCAGAAAGTATTATCATCATCTCCATTTTATAGAAGGAAAGGTGAGGCAAAGTGGTTGCTACTTCCTTACTCAGTGTCCTGTAGTCAATTTACGGCAGTACTAGGTACTTTATGCACTTCAGTACATTAGTCATTAAATAAGCTATTAAGTTGCCCAGGCGTTTAAGCTTATATAATACTCAGCATGACACAACTGATTGCGAGTTGTTTTTAACACACTTATAACTTCAGTGATTCAATTCATAGCTTGGATTTCAGTTCCTAATCAAAACAGCATCTAATATTTCGCAAATGATCTCCAGATTGCTGTTATTTTTCCTACTGATGCTTAAATATTTTTGAAAGATTGATAAGTAATTTTGAAAATGGTAAAACTGCATCTGACTTCAGCATTTGGACATAATGATTTGACTGCAATAGATGTCATGTTTATGTCAGAATGATGCATGAGTCACATTATTCTGCCACGTTAAAGGAGCTCTTGTTATTTTTAGAATCTGGCTTATAAACCAGCCACATTTCTGTTATGCTGCCCAAGGGTGAAAGAGTGGCTGTCATTTTACTGACAGCACATGTTGCACCATATGTCTATCCCTGAGCTCCTGCAAAGTTGGGTGAAAAAGGCAAATGCAAATTGAAACTTTCCTTCTATCTCCCTCTCTCTCCCCTTTTGTTTTTTTCAAGCATGAGATCTTTTGGGAATTGTTTTCATGGTTAATTTGGTCATTTACTCAAACATAGCCCAGTCTATGAAACGGGCTGTCCTATGCATTTGGAGTGGTTTTAAAAGCAACATTTTTTAGGGGTTTGTAGTGTTGACCAACAAGACACCAGTGTTATTGGGAATTGAAATTCTAAGGTTATGTAACTCTGTATCATCACTGCTGACAAATTTACAGATTTCTTGCAACTTTTGTCTCCTACATATAATTTTGCAGCCAAAAGGTCCCTCAATGTCCCTCAACTTTAACTTGGAATCATAGAATGGTTTGGCTTGAAAGGGACCTTAAAGGTCCATGGGCAGGGACAACTCCTGCTAGACCAAGTCAACTCAAAGCCCCATCCAACCTGGCCTTGAACAATTCGAAGGGGGGCATCCACAGCTTTCTTCCTAACACCTAATCTAAATCCATCCCCTTCCTTGTCTTATCCTAACACTGTCTGGTAGAGTCTCTCCCCTTCTTTCCTGTAGACCCCCTTTAAGTACTGGCAGGCCGCTATAAGGTCTCCCTCGAGCCTTCTCTACTCCAGGCTGAACCACACAAACTATCTCAGTCTGTCCTCATAGGAGACGTACTCCAGCCCTCTGATCATTTTTGTGGTCTCCTCTGGACATGCTCCAAAGGGTTCATGTCCTTCTTGTGTTGAGGGCTCCAGAACTGGACACAGCACTCCAGGTGGAGTCTCACCAGAGCAGAGCAGACCGGGAGAATCCCCTCCTTCAACCTGCTGGCCACGCTGCTTTTCATGCAGCCCAGGATGTGATTGGCTTTCTGGTCTGCAAGAGTACACTGCTGGCTCTTATTCAGTGTTTCGTTCACTGGTATCCCCATGCCCTTCTTTGTAGGGCTGCTCTCCATCCACTTGTCATCCAACCTGTATCTGTGGTTGGACATCTCTTTCAGAAGTCTAGAACACGGTTTTGTAGGAGAGCTTCCTGTGCTTTCACTACTGCTATTTTTTCATAGATCCATAGAACTGTGTGATAGCTTGGATTCCCCCTACACCATTTCTTTAACTGACATTGGGATTTATATTACTGAGAAAATTTTATAAGAAGAAATAAATTCAAATTATCCAGTCATGTTAAAGACAAGAAAGTTTTCTTATCTCAAAAGGAATTAGGATGCGTAGAATGTTGTGTTGCACCCTGGAAATCACGAGACATCTCTTTTGTGTTCTGTTGTTTTACATGGCTTGACTACTTTCTGATATTTCTCCATTTAATATAGAACCTGTAATCATTGTTTACTTGAGCTGGACATCCTGGTCTAAATTAAATCTGCTGTTTTCACCCAGATTGCAGCAAGGATGACATTATTCCAGCTTTCTACTGATTTCTTTGCGATAATGAAAAATTCATTGTGGCCAAAATACAACACTAAGAAAACCTCAGCTTTCCAGAAAATTCATCATAGAAAATGAGACTTGATGAACCAGCTGGAATAATTCAGACACAGTTCTAGACACCTGCATTAGAGCTCCAACACTAGCATCAGGAGTAAACAAGAAGGGATGAGGTGTGAAAGAAATAGCCTATACAAATGTCGTAATTATGACTAAGGATTTTTAAAAATAAGCAGGTATCAATTTAGGAAAGCGGAAGGAAATTGGGAAAAGAAAATAAAAAAGATCTGGCTATTAGAAAGGCCTTTTTCCTGTTCCTTGCTTTTTTAGTGTAGAACCAAACTTACGTTTGATTTTAAATCTCTTAAATATAGATATTTTTTGGACTTAGTTTGCTTATAATCAGAGGCCTTAGTGCTTCTACTTCTGCAGGAGTCTCTTGTGTAAAAGAGGAACAGAAAAGTGAATTTAGGCACATGCAGGCCTTCTGTTTCTGATGTTCAAATTACTTGTCTCAAGCTGGTTAAGTTCTCAGAGCAATATCTCTTGAGACAAAATGCCTCAGGTGTGTCACATGTCTGTAGATTAATGGAGATACTTAACTTCAGATTGATCATTTTTACCTGCTCATTCTAAGGCTTGGGAATTTTATACTCTCCTTAAACTATGACCCAAATTAAGTTAGCCATATGGCTTCAAATAAAGGTCATTTTTTAATACTAATTAAATTGTGTTTCTTGTCAGATATGAAACATTTGAAAAATGTAACTATTCCCTAATATTAATATTGCTCTCTAAATTAAAACCTTTTCCTCATTGCATAGAGATAATTCATAACTACTGTCTTTGGCCAGCTCTTGCTTTAAATCACCTTCAGAGCTTCTCAAAAAAATATTCTGCTTGGCGATTTAGCTGCAATTTTTTTCTACCTGCTATCATTGACAGGTCTTAGATTTTTTTTGCCTACATCTTTGGGGAAGGAAAATGAAACATAACAGTTACTGAAAAGTATTTGATTCTACATAACTGCAAACAATGAAACTTTGACAGAATTTGAGGTCTAGTCCTGGTAGAGTATAACTGTGCTGAATGTGATTTTATTCATCATAGATCATGGGATTTATTATGACACGAAAGAGTTTCTGACAGCATAGAATTGACTCTTCACAATGTTGAGACTCCATCGTG
>NW_009735576.1:0-15215 GCF_000703405.1 Apaloderma vittatum | reverse complement strand
GCTGAACCATGGTGCTTTCAATAATTAGTCTTATTGACTAATACAGTTTAGTGAGCGCTCACTGGATAAGAGATGGCAGATCAAAGAGGTGGTTACTCACAGCACAGAATTAGTGATGAACTAGAGGTGCCCCTTGACCATCCACGGGAGCTGTGATAACTCCCTAGACTCCATCTTCTAATGGCTTGTTTCTAACTGCTGGAGAGCAAAGCCTGAAAATATAAAAATGTACTTTGTGCCTTATGAAAGAGAAAGCAAATGATTCTCAAATGTACTATTTAAAATACCATGAATGGAAGTGGTTTTTAACACTTGGATTTGACAATGTTGCAACATAACTCTGCTGTAGTGAGATAATATCCTGTGCTTAAAAATTTTATGAATCACATCAGATATAATTATTTTTGTTTAAGAAACGTCTATTTCTATCACCAAGTTAATAACTCACACTGAAAGCTTTATTGGGTTTAATTACGGGAATACTCTGAGCAAACCAAACAACCTTTTCTTCTTTCAAGGCATCAGAGCAGCCATTGCATCAAAGACTGATGTGCACTTAGACAATGAGGAAAAACTCTGAATCTGAATACCTTAGCCCATTCAGGAGCTTCATGGTTTTAATTTTTAGACTGTAGATGAACTAAAAATATCTATATTTTTCATCTGAACATCCATCCAACTGGCATAACCGTTATAGCTTGTCCTGGGAAGTGAAATTTTGAGCACTGTTTGGCATTTACATTTGTGTTAATAGAAACTAGGGAAAAAGTATTTTTTACTTTAATAGCATCTGTATCAAAGTAATGACTTGGTTTGAACCATTCTTTAGAAGTCTGTAGCATACTAATTTTTTTTTTTTCCAGATACTAAATCTGGTTTTCCTTTTATAAGCAGTGCACAATTCCAGGAGAATTGCACCAGCATAAAATGTGACGGGAAAATGATTTGGAGCAAAGAAAAATAACTGTTTGGAAATTGATCTCTCTTTATGGACAGTTAATAGACCAAAAGGAGGTCAAACTGAGTGAAATTGCTGTGAATCACTGCACATTCCCAATCTCATAAAAATGTTTTGGGTGCCTTTGGAGACTTGATCAGCAAGCTAGTGCCAGTATGTTTCCTTTATTAGAAAAATCATACCCACACAGAAAAATAGAAGGTAACAGCTTAGTCATCAGCCAAAAATAATATGCAAGAAAAATAATGGTGAAAGAGAGGATGTCTCCCTTCCTCCTCCCACCAGGAGCTGTGCTGAGTCTCAGCAGTGACCCAGTAGTTCTAATGGTCAAGTGAGTGTAAAGAAGGAGGTGAGGAGCGCGCCCATATCCAAAAAAAAAAATAAATAAATTCACGCGTATAGTTAAATTTAAATTTATTTACAGGATATAAGCTCCCCACCAATTTAAAGGTTCGGTATCGGTTGAGACAAAGATCAAGCTCACGCACTAGCCCTTGACAAAAGAATGATAATCCAGATTATCATACACTCACCTCAGTCAAGGCGGGGGTTCCCTTTCTCATCTTGATTGTTCTCACTAAGGTACCATAAAAGGGGGGATTCCCATTCTCCCTTTTAACCTTGCCAGGGGGTACCTTTACCAGGTAGGGGTTCCCATGCTCACCTGGTCGACCTTGCCTAGGGATGCCCTAGACCAAGGGGGACACCTCCTCAGGCCACTGCCACGAGGTAACTCCAACATGGCCACTGCAAAGCCCACTTTTAAAACCTCGCCAGTGATGACTGTGGTCAATCATAGCCATCTCGGCTTCTCATTGGCTGCTGACCAGCTTCCTGGGTGTAACCAAGTCCTGACCAGCTAGACAAGTCTGGACTAGTCCAGGTAGGGAGATTCCCTGGAATCTGCCCAGCAACAGCTTAGCTGGGGGGAGGAAATACCTGCCACAGTGAGCTTCTTGTCTTGGTTTATAAATGAAAATAATCTGTTCTGAGGGAGCAGGAAAACCTAAGTCCTGTCTTCACAGCTACCATGAAGTTCTTCATGCACCATGATGCTGTGCAATCAGAAGACTTCTTTAGGGAACAACCCAGCATACTCTGGAGCACTGCAGAAATGCAGGAGGGAAAATTTCCTCTGAAGTCCCATTTTTTTCCATCATCTGAGACTGGCATGGGCAACTGAGGACCTTTTTCTTAATTTCAGAACTAATTTAAAGAGTAGACACCTGTTTCACTCCATACTTTAAAAAAAAAGAGATGCATGGAAAATGTTAATAACCAACGTTATTATGTGCTAATGTTATTAACATTTGGAAAAAGTAGTGTGAAAAAACACTAGAAAAATTCAGAGCAATAAGAGAATGAGACAGGTGCAGAATATGGGACTGTTTCTTCTTATACTCTTTTATTCAATTTACAGATGACTTAGTCTAGAAAGCATTTGGTTGATGCTGGCTGGACACATGGTGCCTAGTAAAGCTTATCTATCACTCCCCCTTCTAAGATGGACAGTGAAGAAAAAACGCAATGAAATATTTATGATTTGTTATAAGGACAAGGAGATCACTCAGCGTTTACCATCATGGATAAAACAGACTTGACTTGGGAAAATTAATTTAATTTATTACCAATCAGATCAGAGCAAGGCAATGAGAAATAAAAACAAATCTTAAAACACCTTCCCCTCACCCCTCCCTTCTTCCCAGGCTCAACTTCCCTCCCTGTTCCTCTACCTCCTCCCCTCCAGTAGATCAGGGGGACAGGGAACAAGGGTCAGTTCATCACACGTTGTCTCTGCTGCTCATTCCTCCTCAGGGGGAGGACTCTTCTCGCTCTTCCCCTGATGCAGCATGGGGTCCCTTCCATGTGAGACAATCCTCCATGAACTTCTCCAATGTGAGTTCTTCCCACAGGCTGCCGTTCCTCACAAACTGCTCTAGCATGGATCCTTTCCATGGAGTGCAGTCCTTCAGGTGCAGACTGCTCCAGTGTGAGTCCCCCACTGGGTCACAAGTCCTGCCAGCAAACCTGTTCCACCATGGGCTCCTCTCTCCATGGGGCCACAGGTCCTGCCAGGAGTTTGCTCCATTGTGGCCTTCCCATTGGGTCACAGCCTCCTTCAGATGTTCACTTGTTCTGGTGTAGGCTCCTCCATGAGCTGCAGGTAGATATCTGCTCCAGATAGACATTCTTGGGGATGCAGGAGAACAGCCTGCCTCTCCATGGTCTTCACCACAGGCTCCAGGGGAATCTCTTCTGTGGCACCTGGAGCACCTCCTTACCCTTCTTCACTGACTTTGGAGTCTGCAGAGTTGTTTCTCGCACATATTCTCCTCTCTTATCTGGCTGCACCTGCTGTAGTGCAGGAACTATTTTCACTTTTTAAATGCGTTACCCTAGAGGTGTTACCACCATCACTGATGGGCTCGGCCTCGGCCATCAGTGGGTCTGTCTTGGAGATATCTGGCATTGGCTCTATTGGGCATGGGGGAAGCTTCTCACATGTTCTTACAGAGCTGCCCCTGCAGATCCTGGCTACCAAACCCAAGACATGCAAATCCAATACAGCATTGAATGGATATAAAGATTTCAAAAGTAAACAAAAAGGGTTTCAGTGATGGGCAACATTTTACTTGAGGGATTTCTTGATCATCTTTCAGAGATGGCAAGGAACATCTGGCCTCTGGCTGAGCATTTCTGGGGATCAGGTGTTGCTGGTCCACACTGTTTCACCTGTGAAAGTAGCACATAAGTCTCTGGACTTTGTGAAGTCCCATCGTTATGAGAGGAGTGTGTCAACATGGAGGATTGAGAGGTGGTATAATGATATGAGCGCTTTACAGGTAAGAATTTTGAAGTGACACACTTTGCTATAAAAAGATTAGACAAGTGAATATATTTTTATAACCACAATGAAGTGTTATTATGAATTTTTTTAAGCTTTTTCTAATCTGCCATTCACTTTGAAAATCCAGCTGTGCTCCATATCCTGTTATTTGACACATGGCTTCATCATTAGTTATTATTGACACCTATTTACAGCTAAGCAAGACAGGTTGTATAACGAGGCTCTTATGCTAAATATTTATTCATTGTACTTTCAACAGATAATAAAGAAATGAAATATTAATTCCATTTTCTTCTATATAATAGGACCTTATAATAATTTATCCTTACAATTTGCATATCATTTTTCATAAGGTTATTGCCATCTCCAAGATGAAATTCAGCAAGAACAACTGCAGTGATATTCTCTAGTTTTAGGTAGACACAAGTTTTTTGGTAAGCAAAAATTAAGGCTTACTTTAACCTATTAATGTAGCACTTTTTGGACCCCCAAATGCAGAAACCTTGTGGCAGTGGTCAAAATACAAATAATTCAAAAATACATTAATTAGTGTCTAAAGATTTTATGTTTCTAACCTTCAGACCTTACAAATCACAAGCAAAACATGTGAAAAGGCACAGAAGTCTTATGATCTTCTGTGTAGGTCTTCTAGAGATAGACAGCTCTGACACCAGAAAAGCTGGAGGAAAACAATTCAGGTTCCATCTCATATACCAGATATTTTATAGTAATTTAAATACAGTAGACCAACTCAACAAGAGCAATTGCAGATTCCACTTCAAAATGACTGAGTGACCACAGTATAAACGTCAGGTGTGAATGAAGTGGAGAAGAGGTGTGAACTAGAGATACCCATCTTCAAGGCCAGTCACCTCTCTATTTCAGGGTGATTCTAGAAAACCATTTCCCACCTAGCTCTAGATACATCCTGTGGGGAGTTTTTTTATGTCAACTTTTATTATCTCTGCAAAGCTTGCTGTCGAGAACTTCAGCTTAACGGCTGAGTCAAACATGACTGTATATACTGTAATAAAGTGTGTTATTCAACTGATGACATGAACTCATAAGCAATGGTTGCTGCTCATATGTATGAATATGAAGTGTCTTTCACCCTTGGATGTCTTTAAATATTTCTGTTTTCAAGTTGTGTCTGTTATTTTGGCTGGAAAATTCAAGAACGTGGCAATAAATATGAATAATTCAAGAGTCAGGAGACTCTGAGAAGTAGCAATAGGGTAGGCATACAAGTTATTTCATGAAACTTGGGATATCCAAGTTCTTTTTTTTAAAGAACCATAAAAATACAGTTTAAAACAATAGACCTACTTTCCATTACAGAAGTGAAAAGACTGACAAGTTTACAGCATCTGACAATACTTCTTCTGTAGTCCTGTTGTGTAGGAATATGTTGCTTCCACTGTTTTATGGAAAAGGCAGAATATTCATATTTTACCTCTTTCTAGAGAACATAAACTTCTATCTTGTTTCAAGATGTTTTAATGTACCTTCTTTACCATACTGTCAAAAGTCCATGGGCCTTCATGTACACTTTCTGAATGAACGAATGGGTCAATCCTGTGCTGAACAAAGACATTAGTTGTGTCTATTTAAGAGCAGGATTAACTCTAGTAGGTTGATGTTCCAAATGCTATACTAAAGCAGAGGGATTATGGGAGTTACAGTTTCTGGAGGAAAGTGAAACTACAAAGCAGTATCAAAATGCTCTAAGAAGAGAAAAAACATGTCTTCATTAGGCTGGAGGAAGAATCTGAGTCAGTGGCATGACACTAGAATAGTTTCTGAGAGAGCCAGAGAAGGACAATCCAAGGAAAATCTCTTATTTACCTTTAAAAGTGACAGAAGAAAGGTCCTCATGATATTTTCTCCCTCATGAGAGACAAGCAGATGGAGATTTCTAGCAGAACGGGGACCACAGCAACAATCTAGATAAGAGATCCTTAAAATCAAGGACCTTAAGAAACAGGAATCAAGTGAGGAGTAAGACTGGGGAATGCTGTATCTAGCTTTAATAAGCTGACACAGAACATCTGTAACTGAACAGAGCCATCCCCTGAGCTCTCACTTACCTTTATTTTGCTACGCTTAGTTACCAGCTAGGAATTAAATTCTAGGATGTCTCTGTTAGACACTAATAAGTGCTTCTGGAGTGTCTCATAATGTCTCTTCTAGAATGCTGGAGAAGAGAGGGATAGAGAGGGGAAGACTTAAAGAAGGTGAAGACCTTGTTCTGTAGCTGTGATTTTCACCAGCAGTTGAATGGGCATAGACTGCTTTTTTTTTTTCTGCCAGATGAAACCGAAATCTACAACGTTTTCTTTTTCTGCACTGCAGTAAATTTACTCTCCTTAAAAAAGTACCCCATAAATACGAGCTGTTTACCTCCATCCACCCAAAACACCCTGAAGCTCACATGTCAGGACAGTGATATATTAAGTGAGAGACAGAGGTTCAAATTCTTTCCTAGGTTAGTCAGATAAGAGACCCAAACACTTCCTCAATCTAACACATGCAGTTTGGTTTTGTCCTTTTGACCATGTCTAAGGAAAAATAGTTAACTTCAACCACTGAGCATTGTAAAACTGTTACAGACTCGCCTTGGGTTTCTCTCTTGGCTGCTAATATTTTGATTCTTATGAAAGAGCATAAACAGGGTCTCTGATGATCTGCTGATACAGTTATGAACACAAGTGCCTCACCATTCAGTATATTTGTCTTTCTATTGAGCATAAAAGGTGAAGACAAGGGCCAAAGGCAACCTTGCTCTAGATTTGAAAGTGCTGTTTTATGGCAAAGGTTTGACCTCCCCTCTGGGTTCTCAGAGGTGGGCTTCCTCTCAAATTAGTGAGCTTTCTTTAGGAGAAGGAGGGAAAAAAACCTGCAATCTCTGTCACCTCAGGTTGTATCTGAGGTCAGTTAGGTGAAATCTCAACTGCTGTAAACATCTGATCCCAGGTTTTCAGCAGACTAGAAGATGGGAGGAAGCAAAATGGAAAAACAGTGGTTCAAGTCTACTCTCCTCTTCCAGGACACCTACCCTTCTGGGAGTCCTGATCTGGACTCCTACCTCCATAAATGATTCCAAGAAGTGTGAAAGGACTAAATTATCTGTCTTTTTGCATAGCTGGTAATGCTATTGTTTAGTGTCCAGACACTACAATACGGTTACCTGCTAACTTCATTCCACATACATGGCCATGGATAGAATAAAGTCCACTTTCTAGTGACACTTCTGTATATCCTGCATATAATATTGCTACTCAATATTAAGCAATGCCAAAGCTCACTTTACTTTACAAAAGTAAGCTAATATTGAGTACCAATATTATAAATAAATAAATGTGTCCCTCCACAGACATGTTCACACCGATTTGTACAGTAGTCAAGGTAAAACCACTTTAAGCTCACAAACTTAGGTATTAGTATGCTATTTGCTAGAACTGAATTAGGCATCCGCTAGTTTCCATCCTCTAGTAATTATTTTAAAAATTTCCAACGCAAAGCATTCTGTGATTCAGAACTCCACCACTAAGAAAGACAATCTAAGTAAAGATCATTAAAACCTGTATCCTCATGCATAAAGTTTAGGCATTTCATCATCCATAGGTAAGTGCATTAAGTTTATAAAGGAAGATGACTTGATTTGTCAGGCCTTAGAGAAAGTTTCCTCAACTCTGAGAACTGTGGCTGTTGTGCTGGGCAGTCTGCACTACTCCCTTTGTAAGGCATGGGTAGTAGGGAAGAGCAATACTTTTTGTTTCACTACCCAAGCTGTGAGAGCAGTTTTGCAAGCAGAACATTCAATTGAACTTTTCAATCCATCAGCAACTAAGCTTTTCTTCAGACCTGAGCAAGAAGTAAGATATTTCTGTTGAAGTACAGGCTGAGAACAATAGCTCTGAATTTAATTTTGTTATGATAATACATGAAATAGTTAGGAAGAAACAGGACACAGTGTTAGCACATGGAGGTGTGAAGTGGTTATTGTTTCGTATGAGATGCGGAGAGGGGTCAGAGTGAGCAGAACTATTAATTTAACAGGAAATGTATCTATCTATTCCTAACTTTTAGCAGAAAAACAAATTACCTATTTTAGTTCCGAAGAATTTTTGGAAGAAATGGGAAAGCCATCTTGTAGGTCATCCTCAAGGCTCAGGACTGGGACATTATAGAAAGAAAAATGTTTTCCTATTAGTGACAGACTGCTCCTGTCCTCAAGTGATGCTTTTGTGACTTTGCACATGGTAAGTGTTCAGTCACCCACTGATGTGTTTATGCTGGAGAGTGCAACATTAATGCAATAATCAAGACCTGTTATTCTACAAGGACTGTGAAGGCTCTATGCATCTGCCATTGAGAAACTGCTGTGTGGTCTTAAATAACTCCAAGGTATCAGGAGTTTTCTGTGAGAAAGGCCACATTTCTGATATAGTAGGACTTCGACCTCTCACTTAAAACAGTTCTGCCCTCCTGATTTTTTTTTGTTGTTTTTTTTTTTCCCCTCAATCACATGTGGCAGCACTTCTCCTCTGGATTTTCCTGGAGTTCTCCCATCCCTGGAAAAAAACAAAGAAACAAAACCAAATCCTATGAACATAAATAATGATTTTTGAAAATTTAAGGGTGTTTCCTGTTCATCTTTTTCTTATCCTCCTTCAAATGTGATATATTCTTTGCTGCTTTGCTTCAGGTAACAATATCTGAAGGAGGAATTTTCATTGTGTCAGTAGGTTCTTGTTGCCTAGGAACATTTTTCAGTTTGCCGCTGTGTAGGTATTTAGGTCACCAGTGAATTAATCTTTTTAAAATTATAGTTGTGTAGTCAATCACCAATTCTGAACTATCCCATTGAGAATTGGCAGTACAGTACTTAGTTGCTGATGGATTGAAAAGTTAAATTGAATGTTCTGCTTGCAAAGAAATTCTATGAAAGAGGAAAGAAAATTGTATTGGCTCGTAATAAGAAAATATCTGGACTTTGCAATAATAAACTCTGATGTTTTTGGACCTAGGCTAATTTTACCAATGCTGCCTAAAGGACAGACCCTGCTCCCGTTAGAGGTTCAGCAAAATAATCTTCACCTTGGAAAAGGAGCCTAAGGTCTTATCAGAGGAAAGAGAATTCAGGTTTTTTTCTTTGAAATCTTCTTCTTAAGATCAATGAAACTTTTCTGTATTTCATGCTTGATATATGGAAGAAATGACCATCCTTCTGGAAAGGTTGTTACTGCTCATCATTTCTGAAACTTGCGAAAAAAAAAACAGAAAAAAGAAAACTTGCTTTAATTAACAGTAAAGTTATTTCATATGTCCGTATTGTATTCTGAGTATCTAGAATACATGTCTTCTAATAAATGAGGAAAGTTTCACATCTTCTGCTGATTGCTGCCTCAATTTTAACACATTAGTAGGAAATATGGTTTGTAATTGAGACCTGTCATGCCACCTCTCTGCTAACTGAATCTACTCTTTCCTGGAATGACCTAAAGGAAGAGAAATCTCTTATTCAGAGATCATTCAGAATGTGCCTAAAGTCACCTATTTTCCCCTCCAAAGATGAATTCTGCCTATTGCCTTCAACATTTCTTCAGTGGGCCTCAGAGCCCTCTAGAGATGCCTAGAATCAAATGCCGTATTCTGGGCATAATTGTGCTAAAACATGAAGAAAGGGATATTAACTGCCTTGCTCTGTAGTGCATCTCAAATTGACAAAGGGTTTTGAATTATCCACAGATAATTTGGTGTGTGCTCGCCCACCACTGGAGGATTGCCAGGTGCGTCATCATCCTCATGGGGTCCAAGGTTGGTGATATCTTTTTCTCTCTATCTCTTTCTTTATGGATCTTCCTTCTTCTAATATGGAAAGGTTATCTATGAAAAAGATATCACCAACCTTGGACCCCATGGAACACAAGTGGCCCTTGGTTGTGAGGCTGTTGATGTGATCACTAAGTGGGCAACTGAGGTCCATCGTTTTGAGTTATTAAGATTCATTGTTGTGAACAAATAAAAGAGGTGTTAGGATCTCTGGTGTCCATTCACCTAAATACTGGCTTGGGAATCAGTGAATCTGAGTCAACATCTTGAAAGTTCGGGATGTTACTTGGACTGTAGAGATTATTATTGAGTCTGAAGAAGAGTGAAAGCCCAAGTTCGTTCAGCTGCATTTCCACCTTCTAAAATGCGTACTTTCATTGATGTTCAAATTTAGATATGAAAATTGACGACTATTTGTCAATGGAATGGTACTGGATATGTGACTGTACTCTGAGTAAAAAGGTGATTTGGAGCCATCATAGGACGTTTATGACAGTCTTTGGTTTTGTGACAGAACATGAGCCATGTTCAAAATTCCTGTTTTGTACGGTAATTTTAGCTTGATAATCTAAGCAAATGTTCTCCAATCTGTAGATGGTGATGTTGTGGAAAGGTCTTGAAACTTCTAAGAGTTACAATCAGCAACAGAGGCATTTCCCTGGGCCATGGAATTATGCTGCTACTAATTTACAGTCAGACTTTACTTCCCTACCTTGCAAACCAGAGTGGTTGCTAGCTCCAGTTTTCACCACTGAAAGGGTTATCAAGTACTGAAACAGGCTTCCCAGGGTGGAGTCACCATCACTGATGGTACTTAAAAGATGTATAAACATGGTGCTTAGGGACATGCCTTCCAAAGTCAAGTCCTGCCTGACCAACTTAGTGACCTTCTGTGATGGAGTGACATCAGTGCAGCCATCAATGGACATGAGAAGAACTATAGATATTGCCTATCTGGACTTCTGTAAGGTCCTTGACATGGTCCCCTGCAATGTCATTTTCTTTAAATTTGAGACATATAGATTTGATGGGTGGACTGGTTGGTGGGTGAAGATGGTTGGGTGGGTGGGTGGGTGGTGGGATGGTTGTATCCAGAGGGTAGTGGTCAATGGCTCAATGTCAAGATGGAGACTGATGATGAGAGGTATCCTTAAAGGGTCTGTTTTGGGACCAGTACTGTTTAATATCTTCATCAGGGATGTAAACAGTGGGATCGAGTGCACCCTCAGCAAGTTTGCAGAGAATACCAAGCTGAGTGGTGTGGTTGACACACCTGAGGGACAGTATGCCACCCAGAGGGACCTGGACAAGCTTGAAAATTGGGCCTATGTGAACCTCATGATGTTCAAGAAAGACAAGTAAAACTCAAAGCAAAAGTCATAGCTTGCAACAGAGAAAGGCATGCTACAGAGCGCCTGGCAGGTTAGCAGAAATTAAGGGGAGTTGTGGAGAAGCATAGAAATAGATAATCAGAGATAAATCTATATGTAGGGAGGGATAGGAAAACATGAGAAGATCCTGGAGTATACAATGATCTGTGCACAAGCAAGAAAGCTTCTGCCTGTGAAGAATGAAAATAAACCAGTCAAAAAATCATTGTAGTTGCACAGCAGAAGTGTTTATATTTATACATAGCTCTTACCATAGAGACATATTTCAAATAGATCAATTGCTTTCAGCAAATACTTTCCTTTGCAATTTTCCTAATTAGTTGCTGACTTCTGTGTCACTCTTGGAAAAGAACAAACACTGTTCAACTTGGCTTTAAAATCTGCATCTGATACAGATAATCTGCAATAGGCATGAGCTAGACATGTCTACAACAGCCTTGTTAATTACCCACCCATCAAGTCTGCCTCTCTCTCTAAATCTGCCTTTTCACCATCGTGAAAACGAAACGCCTATGGCTTCCTTCACTTGCGGTATACATCCTAATGCACTGGGTTGGTTTCAGAAAGCCTACATGAGCATTTCTAAGCCTGTCTTGTGCAAACTTGTAAACAGATGCACACATTCGCATACTCCAAGCAGTACGCGTATTTGTGCATCTGGTATGTTCTTGCCATGTCTGGACCTATACAAACTTGCAAGTAACTTTTTTCAGACCATTTTCTGCTGTGACTTCCATGCTCCTTGTCAGTTGTTATGCATTATTTTACAGCCAGTTAGGCACACTGTGCAGTGATTTCCTCTTTCCTCCATGGAACTTATCCTTAATTTCCATTATTTTCTATAAGCATATGTTGCCAAGGAGTAGGACAGAAAATGGCATATAATCTTCTTTCCAGTAGCCAAATGATATTTTACTAGTCCTGTCTCAGAAGACAGAAGCCTGTAGATTTTGATGTCAGCTACACCGTTGTTCTTCTGAGAGGATCACGAATTCACATCTTTCTTTCAGCCTCTGCTTAGCTGGACTAACTTTTTTCATCTTTTGCAAACTTTCTTATTACCTTTCCCACTTCCAGATCCAGATGTTTACAGTTTCTTTCCTCCTAGGACACCTCAATGTTCATAACATCTTCATCTCTAACTCGTCACTGCTTACTTCTATCTCCTTGAATTGTTTACAGCTGAAGTTTCCAGCTTCCTGATGTCTCTATATACTACCCTATTTTCTTCGTGGTTTCTTACTCCACTGCTTTCCTTCTTCCTCTCTTTTCAGACAGACTCACTATTTTTTAATAACTTTCATAACTGTACGAGTCCATTAGGTCTCAGTTCAAACCATCCATTCAGTAACTCTTTCTGTAACTGACCTTCATGTAGAGATTCATTCTCCTTGGTGATAGCACAGATGACCTTGTTTCAACTTCCCTGGATCTGGATAAAATCTTTTAAGTTCTAGTTAAGAATTCAGTGAATTTTTTTTTAATTTGAACTGATTTAACTTTCTTTTGACATCATAAATACAAAAATCTAATCTGTTTCCCTGCTGTTTCCCAATGAATTCTGAAAACAGAAGAAACATTATTAAAGGAATACTGGATAACAAGTGTCAGTCCTGAGGTAATTGTAGAGTTTGTTGAGTGACTGCAGAAAATACTCAAGTCTAGGGAAAATTATAGGTTCTAATATCTACTACCCTCTTTAAAATTATGCTAAACTTCAGTTGTCCCAGTAAATTTAAGATCATATTCTCTATCAAGAGAAAGCAATATGCTGTATTAACGTGCAAAACATAAATTGTAAAGAAAAAGCAACTAGCAAGATCTATTTCAACGAAGTTGTTAGGATGGATCAGTAAAACCTGTCCTAAAAAGTCATTCAAAGAACCAGTGAAAGTGAAGTGTCTCATGAGATTTACTGTTTAATCATTTAAACAAAACGACATTGGCTTCCTCAGGATAGTGTCCTCAATGTGATATGGTGGTTAAAGACATGAGTAGGTTATTTTAATCTCTATCTTCCTCTGAGGAGTATCTGCTTCTGTGTTGATGTTGATTTATCACTGTGGTTATATGTACGCTAATAATGCATTTGAGAAAAACTTAAGGCACAATGTTCATAAAGAGATTTCCAAGCTGATGGCACAGTGGAATTATTTAAATGCTCAGTGACATCCATATTTACACTCACAAGTGTGGTCCAGTATTTTCTGCTTGTTTCTGGAGCTCAGTCTGAAGAAGCTGGGAAAGCATTTGGGGTTTTGCCATGAAGGTATGTTAGACGTGCAACTATCTCACCTTGCAAAGCAATAACCCATCCAGCCCTTTCTATGCAATCTTATGGAAATAGAAGGCTGGGATTGCTAGTGAACAAAATCAGAGAAAGTTGAACCGAGAGCTGTCACTTGCTTTCCCTGCCTTTACTCTCCAGCGCAATGTTTAGTGGGATGGTGAAGATAGGAAGCCTTCATTACACCAACTGAGGAATAACTCTGCTAAAAGCATCAGACATAATGGCTTAAAAATGGTATAAGTGAAGAATCAGATCATTATATTTACCTTTCACTTACATTGTTTTAACCTTGCTGTTGTTGGCTAATATTACATAACAACTGTCTCAATGAGCCATTAAAAAACTGCAGTTCTTCACCATGATACTGTTAGATTTGTTTTGCATTGCAGATAACAGGAGGATCTCTCACAGGATTTCTTACAAAGTGTGTGCTGCTGTGGGGCTTATACTGTACTTCAGCCCTACAGCCTCTACTTGGCTTAAGTTGCAGTTAAATGAAATTTTAATATTGCTTCTTCTGCTTAAAAAGCATTCAGATTTAAAACAAGAGAAGAGGAAATAACCAAACAATCTTAATATAGCTCTTCAGAAATTATAATTTAGTTTAAGGATCAAATAGCCATTTCCTTTCAGAAAAAAAAAAAAAGAGAAGAGAAGAGAAGAGAAAAAAGAAAAGGAAAGAAAAGAAAAGAAAAGAAAAGAAAAGAAAAGAAAAGAAAAGAAAAGAAAAGAAAAGAAAAGAAAAGAAAAGAAAAGAAAAGAAAAGAAAAGAAAAGAAAAGAAAAGAAAAGAAAAGAAAAGAAAAGAAAAGAAAAGAAAAGAAAAGAAAAGAAAAGAAAAGAAAAGAAAAGAAAAGAAAAGAAAAGAAAAGAAAAGAAAAGAAAAGAAAAGAAAAGAAAAGAAAAGAAAAGAAAAGAAAAGAAAAGAAAAGAAAAGAAAAGAAAAGAAAAGAAAAGAAAAGAAAAGAAAAGAAAAGAAAAGAAAAGAAAAAAGATAAGAAAAGAAAAAAGAAAGATTTAGCAGTTTTGGCTGAAGACAATAAAACCCACGCAACAGTTAATAATATAACAGTGTAATTCAGACTAACTTACCTTCCAAATCTATACATGAAAGTCTCCAGCCAGAAGAGATCCTCTTCAGTGTTTCAGTTCTGTATGATTTCTACTAGAGAAGGCTTCAAAGTGTCAAGTCCTCTGCTAATTTTTCTTTACATGCACTGAGTTGGAGCTCTCACTGAATATACTATGGGCTTCATCCAGATTCCTTCCAATGCTCTGGTGAGCTCCTTGTTGTGCGAATATCATGCCTAGATTTTGTAAGGAATATTTCTTTACATGACAACTTGTACATTTAAAGGCAAACAATTTATGCTCAGAAATTACTTGTGTGAATCTCAGCTCCACAGCTCCAGCCAAGCTGACTCAACAAAATCAGCATTTATTTCACAATTTTATTGAGCATTTTTTTGTGGTTGTAATACTGTTGTTTCTTGAGAATCCTGATTTTTCTGTTTTCATTTGGCTTGTTACAGAAGCACACAGTGTGACTGAGGTGGGAAGACACCTCATGAGATCACCTAGTCTAACCCCTGCACTCAAAGCCAAGGTCCTGTGGAGCAGCTCAGGGCTGTGTGTTGTCAGATTAAAAATACATCCAAGGATGGAAACTCCACAGCCTCTCTGGGCAATGTCTTCCATTTCATGGCCATCCTCATGGGAAAAAAAGGGGGTTCTTTTAAGCTTAAATTGAATTTTCTATATTTTAATTTGTGCCTATTACCTCTTGTCATAGGTCACCACCAAGAAGAGTTCAGCTCCACTTTTCTACACATTATTAAGATCCCCCTGACCCATCTCTTCTTCAGGCTGTGTATTGGGTTGGCTCAGCCGGATT
>NW_009735575.1:15085-29635 GCF_000703405.1 Apaloderma vittatum | reverse complement strand
AGCCTTCACAAAGGAGCAAGACTTGTGTGCAGTAAGAGTTCAGTCTTCACGTAGGAGCAAGCCTTGCGTGCAGTCTGTATTTGAGTTTCTGTGCTTCTTCCCCGTTTGCTTATTAGCAGAATAATTATTTTGCTGAGAAGCTTAAATATTCCCTGTATGATCACTTGTCTGCAGTCCTTGTGTACACTTGATCGTATTTAGCGCCAGCAGCCTGGTTTTTCATCAAATCATTGATGTTGGAAAAACACATCCTTTCCTAACGCGAAGCTCCAGTTCCTGACTGTGAGCAGTAATTGCCTGCAGTGGGTTTTTGATGCTCATAAGTATTTAGTCACTCATGCTGTGCTCCTTGAATCAATAACCCCCTTTGGTCTGTAGCCTAATAGAATTGCTTAATGGGAAAAAATTTTGCCTGTGTTTCATCCATTTAGCTATTTCACTCTTTTGATAGATTTCCTCCATCGAGGTAACTACTGAAAATGATCACACACTTGTCATACGCCTGTGACAATGAACATCGTCGTGTTTTCCCACACGTTCTCCAGGACCTGGGTCACTTGCATCCGTTGAAAAGGACTGGCATGAATATGTCCTGTGCATAAAATGGAAACGAGCAGCTGCTGCTGGGGAAGTGGAAGCAGAGCAGGGAAGACTGGACGCAGGAAAGCTGCCGGGTAAACCTCTACTCATGTCTGCACGGGCACGTAACCTGCGCTGCCGTCAGGAGACGGGACAGCCCGTCACCCCCATGCATGGAACCAGGTTACTCTCAGTTAGCAGGTACGGTGTAGCAGAGCCCAAAAGCTCCGTGCAGGACGTAAAGCATCCAACTTGTGGAACGGAGATGATGGTCAAGTGCTGCGAATGTGGATATTCGGTCACGAAGAGGTTAAGCCATCTACACTCTTTTGTTTTGCCCTGCCTCTCCCTTCAGAAGAAGACTTGCCTATAAAGTTATTTTTAGATGTCTTGTGAGCAAGTTTTGCGGGGAGACAAGCAGCCAGCAGCCCCTGGCGAGCTGCTGAGCCCACCCCTCTCAGCTTACAGCATGTAATTAGCAGATAATCATGCCAAAATCGCAGACTCCAACGGGCTAATTTTATCGCGTGTGCTGACATCGGTAAGCTTGTTGAAAGTAAATTGTGGGTTGTTGTTTAAATGTGTTTCCTCACGTGTTTATGAGCTCATGTTCCCGCGTTTGCTGTGTGAAGGTGAGATCAAACACAGGTTTTGTCCTTTAGCAGCCACTGGTGTTTTGATTAGGTTAGATAACATGGGACATTTCCTAGCATTAAAACTGCATTTTATTCACATGTGGTTGCTGCTAATAATATTTCCAATAACACTATGGTGCTGCAGGCTTGGTATGGAAGGTGTCTGAGCTCTGATTCAGTAATATATTGAAGCATGTGCTTTGAGATGTCCTTATTCAGCTAACATATAATTATATATTTATAACTGTACCTATAAAAAACTGTAGGTACATGCTGGAATTGAGCTGTAATTTCCTGTGATCTATATGGGAATTAAGCATGTATGTTTAACCTATGTTTATACTTAGGAGTTTTGCTAATTTAGGGCCTTAGTAACTCCTGCAGTTTTCCTTAGCAAAGAAAAATATTATGTGTCTGATGGTTGGACTGAACAGCCTGCAGGACCTGCATACCTCTCTGAAGTGATAAAATAAAGATACTTCTTAATAGAAAACACAGCCCAGAGTCATCCATCTGGGTACAATAAATCTGAGACAGGTAGATACAATAAAAACTGTCACTATTTTCTCCCGATAATAGGAAGATTAAGTTGGCCAAGGCTCCGGGGTCAAAAATAGGCTCAGTAACAAGAATCTTTGGGAAAGATGACCTGAGGAATGTGAGAAATGAGCCCAACCTCCTGCTACCTGATTTCTTGCCCATGGGCTTGGAAAATCTGCCTTTGGGAGAGGCACCAGCAGGCAAGGATGGTCTGGGCCGTCCAAAGGGTCAGCCAGGGAAGGAAGCATTCAGGTTCCCTTGGTGGTGCCCCTGATAGGGTGGATTCCCCTGCTCAGGGGTATTTTAAGATACTGTGGACAGCTTGAAAGTTTGGGGACAGCCCTATGGTGGCCAGAGGAGCAGTTGAGGGGATGACCGAAGATGTCTTCTGGGTTTATTGGTGTTTCTGGTGTCACCCACCAAAATGCTTCTCAGTTCCTGCCCAAGCCACCTTCCTGTGACATTTTGGATCTGGATCTATAGAAGCAAATGTCAGGCTTGGGGATCAGCCTCCCTCAGGTGAGCATTTAGTGTTTTGTTAGAGAGAATAGACCTTTGTAACCTGTTTTCATTTTCTGAACACTTACCGTGAACAAGAAGAGTCTGTGGCTGAATTGGACAGACCTTGAAGATTTGCTGCAGTATATACCCAAGTTCTCCTGGCTAGCAGGACTTGTGTATAGTCTCACCTGTGAGTTTGAGTCTTTGTGGTAGTGTCTTGTACTTTTGGGCCGAATAAGAAAAGCAGTGGGGGAAGTAATACTTCAAGCTGAAGCAGTGAAAACCCAAAGTGACCCTTTGCTGATAGGCCGGCAAATAAATATTTGTCTAGGAGATAAACTTGGTTCTTTTTTTTCCCTAATCATAATGGAGACTGTGTGTGTAGAGGATATATCCCTCATGAAAGCAAGCCAAAATCACTGGGCTCCAGGCGTATTTGAGCACTCTGTCTGCCTGTCATGTGGCAAATTAATTCAATGGCAGAATACGGTGCCGTTGCCTCAAGCAGGCAAGTGCCATTCTGCAGGAAGCATAGTTCATCCTAATAGCTGGCTCGTGAGCGGCGTATCAGAGTAGCAATGAAGGAACATCGTGCATGCAGGAGACGTGGCAGTTGCTCCAGGAATGAGATTGCAAGTCTGGTTCCATCACAAGTCCCCACTTTCCCACCTATCCATCTTAAAATTCACTCGGAAGCGGTCATTGACTGCTCCATCCATTCAGATTCAAGTGCCCTGAACTTGTGAGTCTTGCCCACGTCTCCTTCATCGGCATTTTTTGTTGTCTAAAGCTGTTTGTGGCTCTTTGGAGAGAGAAGTTCTGTTGTGGAAGCATCACCGTATCTTCATTTGGGCAGATACTAGTTAGGAATGGGACAGAGGTGCCCCTCCTGTAACATTGGGATATGATGTCACTCGATATTTGTTTGAACATGTAGTTTTTTTGCCAACGGCTTGTCAAGAGCTTGGTTTGCTCTGCAGCAGAAGGAGGAGGGAGGTGGGAGGAGGAAAACCCTCCAGCACGCTCGTGGGATGCATTTGGGTTTATTTCCAGAGCTGTTTGGGCTGTTTGAGCTGTTTGAGCACCACTGTCACAGTAAGGGTGATGGTTTCTGTCGCGATCCAGCTCTCAGAGAACTACAATTTCGTTTTGCTGTGACCCTGTGCTGTTGCAGCCGCATCACGTGGCCGGCTCGCTGTGAGATGCTGAGTGTCAACGCTGCGATGGTACAGGCTGTGCTTTGGGGCAGAACCTAGGGAGAAGTTCTTCCCCATGAGGGTGGTGAGACCCTGGCACAGGTTGCCCAGAGAGGGGGTGGCAGCCCCATCCCTGGGAGTTTTTAAGGCCAGTCTGGATGGGCCTCTGGGCAGCCTGATCTAGTGGGGGGTGTCCCTGCACAGGGCTGGGAGTTGGGACTAGATGATCTTTGAGGTCCCATCCAACCCTGACAGTTCTATGATTCTGTGAACCCTCTCAGCCTTCACCTGCTCAGCTCACTGTGGAGAAAATGGTGAATTCTGATAAAAACAAGATTAATTAGAGTTTTCTCAATCAGATCTATTTATTGCTTGGTGCTCTCAAGAATCACAAATTACTTAGAATTAATTATGTTCACCCTTTTGACTTGCCTTCCAAGTCATATCTGAAGATAGACAGCAGAGTTGCTGTTGGTCGTTCAGTCCTGCCAAAAACCACAGGAGAACCAGCTACTGAGATTTCTGCGTTTAAGCACTGACAGATGGGAATGGTATCTGATGCTTTAGCGTTCTTTAATTGAGCACTCAAAGGCATGACAAGGTCCAATGGCTGGAAACTGAAGCCAGAAAAACTCAAATTGGAAATAAGGTCTGAATTTTTAACAGTGAGCGTAATTAACCTCTGGAAGAGTTTACCAGGTTATGTGATGGATTCTCCATGGTTTGATCTCTTCAAATCAAGAACGCATGTCTTCCTCAGAAAGCTCAGTAGCTCAAACAGAAGTTAAGGGGCCCAATACAGATTGGTTTTTACACATATATATATATATGTATAATTACAGGTATGTGGCCTATCATATCCAAAGAGGTAAGAATCTGTGAATTCAAACTCAAGCACGATCCCTTAATTCCAAGCCCTACATTTAAACTTAATCTGGACGTAAATTCCTCCCCCTCTTTGTTCAGTCTGCTCAGGGGAATAGAGGGATTTTCTAAGGCAGTCATTTGGAGAGTTTTATGCAGTCTTTTCTTCTAAGCATGAGGAAGGGCTGTGGGGATTTTGGCTGAGATGCTGAAAAGCTTGAACCCTCCCTTTGGGCTGTACAAAATGGCTCTTTCTCAGCCCAGATCTCAGGTGGTTGTTAAAGTCTTAGTTTTACGTGGTTATCTAGAGCTGGCCCCGTGGTCAGAGGTGTTGTTGAGCAGTTGCACCTTTGGGAGCTGGGTATTCATTCCCCTTTTCCTCATGGTTCCAGGAAAAAACTTTCTCCCCTGCCTGTAATTATGGGGATTTTGCTCATCTTTAGAGTTAAATTTATCTGTGCCATGCAGCTCCTATGCTCTCCGGAGTTAATTAGTGGCGCCGCAAAAGCTGAATCATGAAGTATGTTGTTAAGAAAGGCGCACAGGTTAGAAAAGAGGTAAGGCCAGCAATGTTTCAGGCACCTTCTTTTTGCTGAGATTACACACGCTACTTCCCCAGTTTCACTTTTTAATGGCATGTTGTAACGACCAGTGTCTCAGCTGCAGGGACTGGCTGCTGTTGCCAAGAAAAACTGGCAAGACAGAAGGTGGAAGAGGTCCATTAATTGGCTCCAAGTACCAATTTCTCTTGGGGGGCTTTTCTTAACAGAGAGAAACTGTTTGGCACTGCAGGGGCAAAGCATACCTGCAGAGCAAATGGCTTTTCTGAGTCTGAAGACATCTACAGACCAGGGTAATAATGCAGCAGAAATATCAGAGCTTGATTTTAAGGGACACCTGAGAATGCAAAGGAATTGCTCTTTATTAAAAAGCCCAGACCAGAGTCTCTCTTGGTGCATATCGAATACAGATTCTTTCACAAGGATCTTTTGCTGGAGTGGGTAGGAGGGAGGTGGGTGGAGAAGAGGAGACAGGGAGGGAGTTTAACCCTTAAGAGCCTTCCCTTGAAAGCCCTGCTTTGCAGAGAAGTCATTGAGAGAATCTTCTTGCCCATGAGCGATTTGCTGTGTCTGTAGAGAGCAGCTGGCGGGCTTTGGAGGAAGAGCTGTTTGTGTGTCTCCTGTTTCACCATCCTACAGCAGATCATCCTGTGTGCTGTGGGTTGGACGAAGAATGTAAAGGAAAGTCTGTGCATGACCTCTCCAGGCTTAGTCACACAAACCTGATGCCTGCCTGCCTGCCAGCCCAATGGCTGTCGTGTTGTGCATCATCTGCTTTCCCGGTACTTCTGCTCACAAATACCCTTAGCTTTGGGGAAGCATCTGACAGAAGATTAACACAGAATTTGAGTTTGCTTCACTAGGACCATGGTGTTTTGGGTTTTTTTTGTTTGTTTGTTTTTTGTGTATGCCTTTGTTGGACAAGCCTTTAAGGTTCTGTTAATCCAGTGCCTCCTGTGCTGAGAGCAAGGCAGAAGAGATTCCAGAGCAGTAGTAGCGGGACAACCTGCCCCAGAAATTCTTTTCCTGACCTCATGAGCTTTGAGGTGGTTCAGACTCCCCATGTGATGCTGAGAGATTCTTAGGAAATGCAGGCGTGCACCTAAGTGATTTGTGTGGGGCCTTTGGACATTCTGGGACTCTCCAAGACAGTCTCCTGGCATTTTTGACTGCCTTTGTTGTCAAAGAGGTCTTTGCTGCTTCGCTGCCACCCAACACACTGAATATTGAGATACTTTGGGTAGGGGAATCCTGGCAGGTGTAATGGTCAGGGAGGCTTTTGAGCATTCACATTCTGCTTGCTGTGAAGTGTTTCCTGCCTGGAATGATTGTTTGGCTTTTTGTGCTGTTGTTCTGAACTAGCTCCACGGAACTCCCTCTTGGAGATGGGTTGGATGGGCAAACATAGCAGAGCACGCTGCTCATGCAATGACTTGTGTGTTATTACCCAGAACTTGGGCAGACACAGGTCAAAAATTAGCTGCAGAGAGCTGAGGAACAGCGATGGTGGTTTTTTAACTCTAGAAGACGCCTGGCAGGCTTTGGTGGGGCAAACCCTAGCCCAGCATCCCACTGCTTGCTTCACAGAGGCATCTGGTGTGTACCACGGCCACAGGTGGAAGAGCATCCGTAATGACTCCCTCTTCCTTTGGTTCTGCCTCTGCTCATGGTCCTGTTCCTGCCAGCCCCTCACCTTCTCCAGGCCACTACAGCCCAGGAGAGTGGCCAGCTGGGGGAGAACTTCTTCACCGAAAGGGTGGTGAAGCATTGGAATGGATAGCTGAGGGAGGGGGTGGAGTCACCATCCCTGGGCGTGTTTACAAAACAGCTGGATGTGGCACTTCAGGAGATGGTTCAATGTCAGGGTGGTGTAGGGCTGTAGGTTGGACTTGGTGATCTTAAGTTCCTTTCCAACCTTGATGATTCTAAATGCGTGGTCTTCAGCCCTCTTTGGGGCAATTTGCTGCTCCTTTTGCATTTTGAGATTATGTCTACGTCGCTTCCAGCATGGGAGGGCATTGCTGGGGCTGCCCGACCCAGCGCCAGCGGAACCGAGCGTGACAGCAGAAGGTTTCACTTTTCTTGCCCGTTGCAGCGTGTTTGCTGCCTGCTGATCCGAATCTGTGACCTTTTGCATGCAGGAGACAAAACCTTCATTTCTTTTGTCCTCGGTGTCTTTATTTTCCTTCGATCCGTGCACGACATCCCTTATCAGTTTTGTGGAATTCCTTGCCGCTGACTTGTATTTGTGGCCGTTAATGGTTTTTGTTTTCCGTGGGGAAGAATTTCCCGTTTATTTATTACTTGATGATCTGGCTTTCGCTTGCCCTCTGAGCCAGAGCAGCTCACAGCCAGCACAGCCTTCTTTCTTTTCCGTGGGATTGTGGTTCCTCTGCGTAGGCAGTAAAATGCTCTTGAACAGTTCCCAATTATCATTCACAGATTCCTGCTCAAATTCTTTCTCCTGATTGTTTTGCTTTGTAATTATTTTCAGCTTTGTTAAGCTGGCATTTTAAATCATCAAGTAGATCTATTACTCGTTTGGACTTTATTCTATTTGCACATAACAAATGTAATCAAATCAGTCTCTTGTACCTAAGCTGCTACTATATTTTTACATTCTGTCATCAGTTCCCCTTGATCTGTAAAAATGAGGCCTAATATAGAGTTTCTTCTATGTTAGATGCAATTGTTTTTGTGTCTGGATATTTTCAAGTATAATTTTAGGAATTCCGAGCACATTTTTAGTATTTGCAGCACAAGGCTCCAACATGTGGCTTCCAAAATGAAATCCCCATAGAAATGCAGCTCTCTTTCTTGAGTGATATAATTATGTTTACAGTAGATCAGCACTACATGAAAATGATAGCATTGTTAGTAATATTGTACAGAATTTTGAATAGTTCAATAAATAATTCTGCTTCTAACGGGGAAAAGGGAGACTGTGTGATCATGTGCTTTAACAATAAAACACCTTTTAATATAAAAGAGTATTGTACGGCAGCTCTTAATCGGAGATAATAAATACCAGCAAGCTACAGCTATGTGGAAGAACTTTATTTTTGTGCCATTATTTTTTAAGGGATAAACAAGGTGGCTCACATAACTTTGGATTTTTCTGCCTGACATTAATCCCAGACAAAATAATGGAATTGCTGATAGGGCATGTAATTAGTAAAGAATTAAAGGGATTAATGTAAGTAGTGTCAATCAACACAGGGCTTATAGAATATGGTTCTTGTCTAATTAGATCTTTTTTTTTTTCCAGGAAGATTAGAAATTGTGTTGATAAATGTAATAGTATTGATGTGAGAAACTTCTGAGGGTCCTGGTCCGATCTCATGGCTGACCCTGCTTTGGGGAGCAGGTTGGACCAGGTGATGTCCCGAGGCCCTTCCAACCTGCATCACCCTCTGCTCCTGTGAAAATATTGCCTTGGCTACAAATAACTTCGTATATGAGACTGAGATGATAGAAAACCAATTAGGCACCTCTGAAATGCATGAGAAAGTGCTGTTGTCTCCAGTTTTAAATGGGAATTTGTCAACGAGTAGACACGCTTCTAATGGGGGTCCCATAGTTATCGCAGGTCTATCTTTGAGATGACGTCAAGAGAAAAAGAGATGACTGAAATAAAAGACAGATTGTAAGTGCAGAATGATGTGGATCCCCTTAGTAGCTGGGGTGGGAACAGGCAGCGTGTTTTAATAGGGCCCATGTAGAGCTGGGCTGTGTCCTGGGAACTGTTAACTCTGAAAAACGTGTGAAACTGTGGGGACCATCAGCCAAGGGCAGACCCCGCGTGGGAGTGTGGCAAAGGAGGGAAACGTCATCTTTGGGTGTATAAAAAGAGGGACGTTTGAGACAAGGAGGTAGGTGATTCTCCTGCAGTTTCCACCTGTGGCTTTGGTAGTTCAAGGAAGGGGGAGCCGGTTAGCTCAGTGGTTTGAGCGCGGTGCTGGCAACAAGGACCAACATCGAGGTTGTGGGTTCGATTACCGCTCGGTCCCCATGTGTTGCCTGATCTAGTCAAGAGGTGACGTCCCTGCCCAAAACAGGGAGGTTGGACTAGATGATCTCTAAGGTCCCTTCCAGCCTAGGCCATTCTATGATTCTATGAAGATGTTACCAACAGCTGAAGAAATTTGAGAAAAGGTTGTAAGAATTGTTAAATGATTGGAAAGGACATCTACCCACTGGAGACTGAAGAGGACAGTTTGTGGCCTCTAATATATAGAAGAGGGTGAGGGGAGACTTGAATACTCTGGTGGTGAGAAGCATAAATACACTAAAAAAGCTGATTTTGGTCTAGCAAACAAACATGCAATAAAAACCAGGAGAGAGAGACTGAAGGTAGGTGAACTCAGACTAGACATAAAATACATGTTCAGCAGTGACAGCAATCAGCCACTCACAGCAGAGCACCAAGAAGCACAGGGCTTTCTGTTTCACTGGAGATTTTTACGTGTTCATCTTTTCCTAAAATATCTGATGTCGTTTTAGAAGGAATCAGTTCTGGGAAGTCTTACAGCTTGGGTTATCTACGGGCTCAGAAGTGAAAATCGCAGTGGTCTGGTTTTGTCATCAGTTAATCCAAAAACCCCTGACACCGTGCGTGCTACCAGCCCAGCTGTCCACGTCGCGGGGTGACACAAGAGGTGATCTCACAAAAATAGGCTGATCTGGAAGTGAATTAGGAGCTTTATTTGTTTCTTACCAGCTTAGATGAGGATTTCTGGAAGAACCAATGAACCAGGGATTGAATTTTCTGAAAACCTTGTTATTTATTAAAGTGTTCCAGATTCAGATTAATTCACTTAACTTCATACCGATTCCTTTTTGTGCTCAGGGACAAGAAGCCCATCCACGCAGTCGAGCTGATCGACAAGCCCTTCGCATCGCCGCGTCTCCCGGGAGCTCTTCTTAGGGGACGTCTCCGGACCATTTGTGCAGCCACTTAACTCAGTTTAGAAACCTAAGGAGGTAAATCAACACAAATCCTGCTAGCGTGGACATTTTAAAATCAAGTTACATGCTTCAAATCACTTTAGGCTTTCTCCTTTCGTAACATAGCCCGTTGCTGCAGCGTGCTGGGAGCACCCAGGGACTCCCAAAGCGCAGCCAGCCCAGGCAGTTAGGCTCAGTCTGTGCACCGCAGATTTGTCCCCTGTCAACCAGCACTGTCACTGAGAGGTCCTAATGCTTGTCACTGACTGAGGAGACACCTGAGACTAGATGCAACCTTCAGAAGATGAAGCCAGGAGGGAGGAATCCCTCCCAAGATGTGTGTCCGCGGGTTGCTGAGCCAGCCTGTCCCCAGCGCTAAGCTGATGTCTCATCACTCCCCTTTCCACCCTGCTGTTAATTCACGTCGTGATTTGGCTCTGAAAGTCCCAAAATGTTTTTAGACTCCTGAATATTTTCAGGAATTCCCCTAGACGCTTGGCAACAGTAGGGAAAAAGAACAGGAGCTTGTGAATGAATGTGATTAACGGGTCACGGTTATTCCCAGATCCTTCCCTTAAATGTAATTAGTTCATTACAATACATCCATGTTACAGAACTTCTATAAATAAGCGTCAATGTCTGTCTACTCAGGCTCTTTAAAGTCCAGATCTTGGAGAGGAAAAAAGATTTGGAAGGGAGAAAAATAGCAATTAGAGTTAAGCAGCAAAATGGAGAGTTGATGTGTAGTGAGGAAAAGTCCTTTTAGTGGAAAATGTTTTTTATGTTAACTTTTGTAAGAAAACAGTTTTCCATACTTGTCAGGCTTGACAGTTAAAGTTAATGGTGTTAAAAAACAGAGTACTGAAAAATGTTCCCTTCAGTGTAAAAGATTTATTCAATGAGAGTTTGTTTGAAAAGTTATTTTGGCGAACGGTGCTGGCTTTTGCTTAATGCTTGGAACAAAGATCCTTGCTGTATTACCAGCATGGGGACAGCCCCAAATTCATGATTTCCCAATTAAGATAACATGACCTATTTTCTTGTATTGTTGACCTATTGGTGACCCCTTTTTAAAAAGAATGCCACCCTTCAAATGTCTGGGTTTTTTTCTTCTCCTTCTGGAAAAAAAACATAGAGCAAACACTGATCTCGCTTCTGCCTCAAGTAAAGCTCGATACGTGCCGGGATGCTCAGAGATAGAATTTGTGAGTTAATCCGTACCAAAAGCGGACTGAGAAGTGCGTTGGGCTGTTTCTACTTACTACATGCTATTTAGCAAGGTAGTTATGGCCTGAAATTTGTTGTGTCGGATTTGTACGGATGAAAAACGCTGCCCGGGAGCAGAACCAGCTCTTCCTTTGCTGCGGGGGTTCATAAAGGGCTGGAGTTACAGCAGAGGCATGACTGGGTGCTCCGAGGCTCTTTACTGGGGACGCACTGGGGAGGGAAAGGATATTTCCCAGCTGCCCATCCAACCTACTGACAACCTGTTTGCTCTTTACCTCAGAACTTGTACAAAATCGGAGTGTTTTATTTTTTATTAGCCTGATTCATAGTGGGTAGGAATTGAGGGCATTTTCCCTCAACATCAGAGGAGTTTGTCTTTTGAAGCGTTTCCTGGATTTTCATATATTTATGACAGCAATGAGGTAGGTATGACTTCACTGTCTGGTTTCCTAGAATTAGGCTGTGGTCCATGTTCTGGCTGTGGCCCGTGTTCCTCTAAAACAAAGGCTTGTGAGTGGTCTCTTGAAATCAGTCTGCCCATCACTCCCTTTTTCACCCTTCCGATTTAATGCTATTTTTTACAATCTGGACCTCTCAAAATCTCGGAATTCTTCTTATGAAAAATCCTTGTAAATACAGAGTTAGTGTAGATTGGCAGAGCTCCACTAGCCTCCCCGAAAAGCTGGCTGGCACCATTTGGGAATCTAACCTGGTGCTTAGAATAAATCCGTCAAGATTTACTCTGGAGAGGCAGAGATTAAAGTCAATAGTGTTAAAGCTCTTGTTTGGAACACAACCGCATCAGAAATTTTATTTTCCTGAGCTACAACCGAGCAAGACTTAATTGCATTGTCTTTTTCAGAAGAAAGCCTAAAGCATCCTGAGGCCTTCCATGCTCACGTAGGTACAGGTGCAGTATTTAATACACGATTTGGGGATTGTTGCTTCTTCCAGCCCTCCTATTTGTCTTACCCCGTTTAGATCCTGGAGAGGTCAGGAGCTGAAAATCTCCTACCGGTTACTGGTTCACTGGTGGCCGAGTGTCCCAGAGACATCTCCTTGCTGGAGGTTGATCCTCGCTGCCCCACGTGCTGGCAGAAAATGCTGCCAGGCTCTGGGCGCTCTATTATCCAAGTCCTTTGCTCTTTCCCACCTATGCCTTGGCTCTTGCCATGTCCTCCAGCTGCTGAGGTGGTAGCACAGATGTGGTTACAGATTACTCTTCAGGAAAGGGTGCAGACAGAAAAAACAGATCACGGAGTCCTCCTGAGGTGGTAGCACAGATGTGGTTACAGATTGCTCTTCAGGAAAGGGCACAGACAGAAAAAACAGATCACGGAGTCCTGCCTCTAAACATCTGCGAATGCAATGTGTGCTCGCTTTAAACATTTCCCAGTGACATCTTAATCCTTCAGTAAATCAAGCCCTGAATGACCTCAAGGGGAGTGATGCCTGGAAGCTTTTGGAAGCGTTGAGTTTTGGCACGGGCGTTTGCCTCCATAGTGCAAGGTTTGTGAAGCAGAGTTAGAGCCTCTCGCCCTCCTCCAGCTACACCTCTGTGGAGACATTGTGATGCTGTTGCTCGGATGGATTCTGGGATCGGCACCAGTGCAGCAGCAGATTAAACCTAGGGAAGAATGCTGATTATGTCCCCCTTCTTCACATTGGTCCAAGACAGGCTTTGTTAATGTTACAACTGAGTCAGGTTTCCCTGACCTGGGAGATGAATGTGTTTTTCCTGGAGAAAATTCTGCATTCTTCACATTGTGAGTTCTGAGGAGCCACGTTTACTGGTGTGGGGTGCTGGGGAGAGAGAGGAGGTGGCAAGATCCACATGGATAAAGTCATTAAATTGTTACTTTGGCAGGTAGTTCTTTAAGAGTGGTGAAAGATTATCAGACAGACAGAGGATTTGAGCAAAAATGTTCACAATGTGCTTCCCAGAATGGTTCCGAAATCCAGCTTTAGGTCATGTATGAAGCCTGATTTCTACTGGCACTGAAAACGTGCATCTTTGAATTGCAAGTGCTTCTGGTGCAGAGAGCCTTCACGCCCAGAGATGGAGTCAGAGCCTAACTTTGTGCTCCTGCAATTCAAACCCCGGCACCAGATGATGGCTTTCGGCAAATTGCTTTGCTCGTGGTTGTTTTCGCTGGGATGAAAGCTTTCTAGCAAGATTGATTTCAAGTTGCCCTCCTACTTATCCTCTGTGCCAGTAGCCCTTAGGACAAATAAAACCAACGCCCAAAAGAACTGACTTCCTTGCCCATGCAGAGCTCTCTGTTTAGCTCAGTTTATGAGCATGGGTTTTGACTGATGGTTATTGTGCCTGACTGGGTACGGAGCCATCTGCCTTGTGTTAGGTTTCCACGTGCTGCCTCGTCAGCCAGGCTTCAGATGGTCATTCTGACAAGAGAAGACCAGGTTCTCAGTTATGTGGTAGTAACAAATAGATTTTTAAATGGAAAGAAATTGTATTATTATCTTTTTGGAAGAAGCACTGCAGTGCTCTGTGTGAAAAGAAAAAAGATGCCCAGAGTGGTTATCTAGGGACGTGGTTTAGTGCTGGACTTGGCAGTGCTGGCTTAACACTTGGACTCGGTGATCTTGGAGATCTTTTCCAACCTAAACAATTCTATGATTATTGTAACCCATCATCTTCTGTCGAAAGGAGAGGTGGCCTTTGAAAGAGTCCAAACTGCAGGGAAATTAGTGCCCTCCCCTCCCCAGAATATGTTTGCTTTTAATGGCAGTTTCATCTATAAAAGCTAAAAATAACATGCCTCATTAAGTTCAAAGCGCTCTAGGACACAGTTTGCTCTTTCTGGCTGAAAGGTTGAAAGTTTCCCCAGAGAGGATTGCGTTTTCTGTTGGGTTCAGTGTTTTGTCTGCTCGCCTGCTGCAGTTTTGCGTGGCTGTGGAAGACGCGGGGGAGCTGTGCAGCACCGTTCACAAACCCGGGGTCTCGGAGGAGATGGAGTCTCATTCCCAAATGGAGAGAAGTTGTTGTGTCTCCTCTCTTTGCCAGGAGGATGATGAATGATGCCAACGCAGCTGATAACAAGTGTTCAAACCACTCATGCTGGTCTCTACCTGGGCTCATCAGACATTTGGTTTTGTGAGATGCTTCTAGTTGCACTCTATTAGAGGAAAAATCACAGAGAAATCACCCTCTTGTTGTTTTGATTTGCGAAGGGAGGGAAAGGCTAAAAATACGATGGTATGTGGCACTTCACCATACGATGCTGCCATTTGGTCCTCAGTCCAGGTAAGAGGTGCCACGTCCTCTATACAGGATCTCATCAAGATTGTTCCTGGAATTCTATCTGAAGAGGAAAAGAGCTACAGTGCAGCCCAGCATGTTATGACTTAGTAGATGGCTTAGTATATGTGTGTGGTGCAGAGTGGTCAGGATGGGAGCGTGAGGCTGGCCTGGGCGTGGCGGGAGGCTGAGCAGGAAGCTGGGGACTTGGAGAAAAGATGATTAATTGAGCCATCGTG
>NW_009735575.1:1381-15054 GCF_000703405.1 Apaloderma vittatum | reverse complement strand
GAGAAGAGTCGAGGCTGAGCTGATGGCCTGCAGAAGGGGCTCAGGTTGGAGGGGTGGGAGGAGGCAAGTTTTTGTCTTCTCAGTGGATGAGGAGGGCAATAGCAAGGAAAGAGCTGAACCACTCTGACCTGCTGCCACCTCCTGTCTTGGGGAAGGCGGGAAGCTTAGAAAAGGCAGCGACATCTGAGAATGGGAAAGCCTGAGCAACGTTGGTAAGAAATTCTGCTGTGGCATCACCTGTGCAATATTTCCAAGCAGGAGGAGAGACCCGTTGTATGTGCAGGAGGTGAAGAGACGTCATCTGTCCTGAAAATCTCACAGGCCAACTGAACCTCACATCCAGAAGTGTTCAGGAGTGACTGCAGCCAGCCTGGCATGGTTTGTGCTGGACATCCAAGCTTGGCTGGTGCAGACAGCTCTGGTCTGGGAGCTGATGTGCGTCCTACTGAGTTGTGACCACGGCACCGTGCGCGGGTTAGTAGGGCAGTAGTAGCACTTACACACAACTTCCAGGCGATCTTCTCTTTAGATCTTCACCTTAGTTTCTACCCAAAGCTTTGTTGCATACACCCAGGCTCAGACTGAACCAGGTCAGACTGTCTCTCGTTTATTGAGTTGCATTTTGAGTTGCATCCGTTTTCTAGTCTCTTGCTGATTGTTTTAAGACGGTCACAGACAGAGATCAGTGCAGGTTACTTGTGCTCTGGAGGGCAGTAAAAGGAGCTGTTGTATTATACGTGTGTGAAAACTCAGCCCTTCCCTTCTTATTGCGACAACTGGATGTGGTTTTTTTAGAAGGTAAAGATGGATTTTAAGTAATTTGAAGTCAAATATTAATTGTAGTGGGTTGGTTTTACTGTTGATGCACTCTCCAGTATTTTCTCCATTTTCAGTGTGAGTTCCTGCCCCAATGAGGAGAGTCTCAGTGCTGCTCCATAGCAGTGAGGTTTTTTATACGTTGATCTTAGGCTTCACATGGGGACTAGACAGAGAAGAATACAAAAATAAGCAGCAGGAGTGATTTGTGAGCGGCATCTGCTGCATGACAGTTAGTTGGTGAGAGCATTGCGTGACATCTTTGCTCGCATAATGAGGCACTTGTTTGCCCTGGGAGCCCCACAGCCCTTTCCCGATTTTCTGAAAGATTGCATATGGATTTGAGGTGTTTTTGCAGCTGATCCATCTGAAATCCCATCAGGCTAAAGGAAAAGGAAGAGGAAAGCCACGTTTGTTGGATTATGGTTTCCAGATCCTTCAACTTCTGGAGCGGGCAGGGAGGAGAACAGAGAGGGAATCACGACTTGAGCAATTAATCTCATCGTAGCTTGGACAACCCTCGTCACAGGCTGACAGTGATTTATGAGCCAGGCTTTAATATTTTTTTACTCTGTCTTGCACAGGAGCAAAGTTAGACCTGGCCCAATGTAACCTGGCGTTGTTCCATGGGAGCTGACGGTCCATCAGCCTTTCTGAGGGGAACGTGTTGCCTTCCGTCATCGTTGCGGGATGTGAGTATCGACGCTGGTCTTCCGTCCTTCCTGCAGCAGGAGGGTATGTTTTGAGACATGTGGCAGGAGCTGTTATCATTGACTCCCCGTGAGCGAGTGACCGAGCCGAAGCTGGTGAGTGTCCTCTTGTGAGCTCGTGGTTCAGCTGTGAATTAAAACACAACGAGGGACGCAAAGCCACGGCTGTTCCTGGTGACATGGGGTCCTTCCCAGGCTGTTCCACCCGGCATCAGATGACTTCTGCAGCCTCTTGCCAGGTGAAAGGAGTGGTGGAAGGAAACCCGGCTTGCGGTTTCTGACTGCTTCCTCCCCACCTGCACGGGCTCTTTTTGCCACAATTCTGCAAATCCAAACATTTGCTGGTGAGTCAAGCACAAAGCCCTAGAAACTTTGGGGTGGTGTTGGGGGTCAGTGGCACAGAGAGGAGTTGCCAGAGCCATCAGAAACACCATGTGGACGTTGGGCTACCAGCTTCCTGGTGCTAGGGAGGGGATTGATGAGCTAAGTCAGGCCTCCTTTAGATGTAATTTGTGTAGCTGCAGTCGTCTGAAAGGGTTTTTAAAGGGAAAAGACTCAAATCTCCTTTTTCACCCAGTTCAGAATGAGTATTGCTCAGTTGTTCAATTTGAAAGCAGGTAGACAAGGACACGTTGGTGCTGCTGATGGTTAAAGACTGAATGTGACACTGAAGAATAGAGCTGGGTCTCATTCTTCATCTACCTCTTTAATCCAGACACTATTAGAGCTTTCTTATAGCTCAGACCATCGTGGCTGCTTGTGGGGACAGTATCTGCTCTAATTTCACCTTTCTCAGCCATTTTGAAACTCAGGATTCCTGAAGTTTCCTGCTTTTTTTGAAATGCAAACAGCTTCTTTGCCTCTAATCTCCTCGCTTCCCTGAAGCTGCCCTTGTCTCCATCTTTCATCCAAATCCAGACAGAGGCTTCCACAAGGTCTTAAGCAGCCTCATGAACGTTTCCCCAGATGATTTCCATTTCCGCTTGCCTCTGCCCTTCTGCGATCCAACTAGGAGCTGAGGTTTCAAAATAGCTTGAGGAAAGGCTATTCTTGTGGTTTTTCTGCATGCAGAGGAAGACATACAGAGTATTTCTGGAGGGACCAGCTTTGGAGGATTTTCGGTCTTGTTTTCCAGATCTTGCAGCTTTAGATAAGTTATAAAAATGTAGATACCGAATGGAGTTAGTGAGCTTCCTGAAGATTTCCTGTCTCTAATAACGTATTTTGGGCATCAGACTTGAGACTGTTGGGTTTTCTTTGGTAGATCAAAAAGCCCCTTGTGTCAGTGCTGGTGCAGGGCAAAGTCCTGTTGAAGCCAAAGGACAGATGTCATTCAGAGGTGAAGTTAAGTCAGTCCTGGCCACATTCAAAAGTCTTAACCACAGCTAAGCCTGTTGTAGCTTTCCTGCCAAATATTTTCTTTTATTTAAGAAGAAAAAAAATAAAAAGTAAAAAAAAAAGAAGTATTTTAATTAAATACAAATTTCTGTGGAATGTATTTGCTGTTTTCTAAAAGCGTCCGTGCTTTATCAGTTACTTAAAGCCAGAACATCATGGCTGAACAAAACTATTTACATTTGAAAGCTTCTCACTTGAAAATGTGTATGTTTTGGAATTGAAAATCCTTTTTTTATGGCTTTCATTTTTATGGGAACACTGGAAAATTTCTGCTTTGGGGAAGGACTGCTCTGACTAGTAAGGTTTTTATTCTCAGAAGCTATGTACTGTTTTCTCAACCAGACATTTCTACATTTTTTTTCCCCCTGGCATCTTTTTCTTGCCTCTTGCTCCTCAGACCATTTCCCTTGACCTGCTTAACTTTACTTGAAAACCAACATGAGAAATTGAGCTTTTTTTTGCAGGCTGTTGCCCCACTCACTGTTTTGGGCCAGCTGAACGACTATCCTGGATAACACTCTGGACTAATTGCAACTATAAAAATGCAAGTTTTGCAGTGGAAAGGATTTGAAAGGTTATTTTCAGGCCTGAGTTATATACCAGTGCTTTACTCACCCGAGCCTGGCCTCCTCTGAATGATAAGGTGCTGTGGGCAGGGCAAGCCCGGGTGATTTTAATCGGAATGGGCACAACAACGTGAGAAGCCAAATGGTGGGTGGGTTTAATCATCTGACAAATGCGATGATTAACCTTAAATGTTTTGTATTCGGTCCCAGGGTAGAATTTCTGCATAGAAAGAAGGCCATCAGCCATTTATGTGCTGGCCGTGATGTGCGCAGCCAGTGAGGAAGTTCTGGTTATGTGTAAAGCGCTGAGTAACGACAGACGATGAGTTGTTAAATAACTGCATAACTCGTCAGGCGCAGGAAGGTGCTTCCAGCCTGAAGTGTGGTTTTCCCTTCCCTGCACTGGGCTGGGGACATTCCTCCAGAAATGCCGTGATTTTGGGTTGCAAGGTGCTGCTGTGTTCGCTCGTCATGGGCTCGGGGGCTTTCCCTGCTGCTCTCAGCTCCTTCCCCTTTAGAGATGCTGCTTATGGGGCTTTTTTTTTTTTTTGGCAGAAACTTGAGTTGGTGGCTTGTGCACTGAAAGGCAGGCTGAAGGGAAGATGGCAAAGCCCCACTGCACACCTCTGTGGGACTTTTGCATCCTGGATCTGGCCTCTTGTATTTCCCACCTGCAGGTTTAGCTTTCAACCCAGATCCAGGTCAGAGCAGGGAGCGCAACTAAATTTCCAGGTGACTTCGGTAGCCTCACCCAACCTCACCTCCCAGCATGACCCAGACAAAGCAGTGGGTTTCTGGGTGCCCTGGAAGGTGGGTCTGAATCAGACCTATCCTCTGAACGGCATTGTTGGAGGGTGGCCAAAATATGGCCAAAATATGGCTGACTTGGCTGTTAAAAAGAGCCCTTGAACCAGGACTAATTATGTCACAAGTAGTTCATGCTCAGTCCTCACTGAGTCCTGCACTTTTCTGGGATGGGAGGATGAATGTCATGTATGTAGGGAGCCGAGCAGCTGCTTCATTTACCATTACTCCATTTAAGGGTGTGCTAACCTTGCAACAACCTAGAGACATCATCATTTTTCACCTTATTCCTTTCTCCTGGGGTATGTCTTCACAATAAACCCAAGGTGAAAAGGTTTTCTCGGCAGGCAGACAGCTTGCATGACAAATGTGCTGAGGAGTCAAAGAAAATTTTAACTTGCCCTACCTAGCCATAGTCACTTTTTGCACCTAGGAGCAAAGGTGGGGAGGGTGGGGAGATACCATTTCTCTTGGCTCTCCTGCATTTTGTGGCCTGTCTGTGCAGAGCCAGCCGTCTCTGCAGGAGAGCTCAGCTGAGTTAGACCGGTCTGCACGGAAAAGGGCTTGGTCTGAGGAACCCACCGTGGGGCTTGGTGGGTGACAGATGCTACGCACTAGGTCTGGTGAGGGTGGGAAGATGCTGCCTCAGATTTCTATCAAACTATTTCTATGTCTTTGACAAAACAGATCACAATCACAGAATGTTGGGTGTTGGAAGGGGCCTCTAGAGATCATCTAGTCCAGCCCCCCTGCCAGAGCAGGATCACCTACAGCAGGTCACACAGGAACGTGTCCAGGCAGGGTTTGAATGTCTCCAGAGAAGGAGACTCCACAACCTCCCTGGGCAGCCTGGGCCAGGGCTCTGGCACGCTCACAGTAAAAAAGTTTTTTCTAATATTTTTGTGGAACCTCCTGTGTTCCAACTTGTACCCATTGCTCTTGTCCGTTGCTCACCTTGCATACCAAGGCTGTTTAGCGGTGATTCTGGCAGAAGAGGTGGGCGTGTGGGAGCTGCTGAGGGAGCAGAGAGCACCTCCGAGGCTGCGTTAAACTTCTGGGATCGCGTAGGCACCAAATGGGGCAGGAAAAATAGGATGGGATCAGTTGATGAGGTGACATGGCTATTTCCTTTTCTTTGAATGCCAGTTGTTTTGAGCTTAATAATGGGATTCTAATATGCATTTTCTGTGAAAGAAATACTTCATTTGTTTGTGCGCCTCACAGCTTGAAGTTCAGTATGGGAAAGGTATTTCTTCTCTCCGCCTCTGGATGTTTAACTGTTCAATAATAATGGTTAGCATTAAAGGTTTGTAGCATTTTATCTTGATATTAAAGATACTTACCTTTTGCAGATGACATACCAGAATGCAGCGCTGATGATAGAAAATGCTAGCCTGGCTTGAACCACAGTAATACACCTTTCCACTGAGGAGGAGAAGATAGAAGAGATAGAAGGCATTGGAAGTAGCACACGATGTACAAGTATGTGTGAAATACTGTGTATTCAAGCTCTAGCGGTGGTGCTGGGCACAGAATTCTTCCAGAGCCCGTCCTTTGAGTGCTCAGCTCAGCAAACACCCATCAAGCAATGCTGGTGCTCGGTGTTCAGCAGACAATGCGGGGAAAGCTTGACAAACGTGATTTGTTAGAGCAGAAACTGCAGAAAGTCCGGGCCATGAAAAATATAAGCTTAATACCGATTATTTATGGTGTGCTGGGAATTCCTGATGGGGTATTTCAGGAGTGCCGTGTGAGCTGGCTTGGTTAAAGACTTGCCTGAAGCAGTGTGGATGAGCTCTGCTAAATCCTGAGAAAGGTGAAAAAAAGCTGAAGTCGCTGATGCTGCCTCTGAAGTTGGGGTTGCATTCGCTGGATTTGGGATGGTATCGCAGTCTCAAGCCGAGGAAAGAAAGGCTACTGGTGCAAGTGCCCATCAAGCCGTGGGGCTTGGAGTAGGACAACAGGGTGGAAATGAGTTTATTTAAAAGATAAAGCATGTTGTACGAAACCTGTGGAATGGTTAAATGTGCTTCCAAATCTGTAGTGTTGACTGTGGAAGCCTGGCTGCAGCTATCCTGTATGGACTGAATCAAATGCCTCTTGTTCACCCTCACCACTTTTAAGAAAAAAAGCAATATGCTGTGCTGGATTCTTCCTGCTTGATAATATCAGGCAGCCTTTTCACCATCTCCCTGTGAAGCAGGAGTTGCTGCCTCCGCATGACAGGAGAAAAGTATGTTTTAAAGAGGCAATATTGATAATAATAGCAACATTAAAGTGTGGGGAAGGATTACAAAGGTAATTCTGAGATCTTGCTCAGTAATGCAGGCTATTAACAAAAGATAATCACCTTTAAGTCAGTTACCTTTAGCCCTGAAGTGAAATGGAGGCACAATTATTCAATGCAGTACGAAAGTAATTTAAATAGAGATGGATGAACTGTCGGCTCTCTCAGTTCTTGCTTGGGAAACCAGCCAGGGCCAAGTCCTAAAGGGAGGAAAAAGCGATGAAGAAAGTGCAGCAATAAGTAAATAATTCCTGGTATCCTTCTCCTCGTTTTTCTAGCAGAGCTGAAGTTGTTCGCTCTTTGGAGTGTTAAAATGGGAAAGGGGGAAAAAATAGGAGAATCGTGTTGAAAAGCCGTTCTTCATACTCCTTTTATGAGTAACATTTGGAGGCTCTTATACTCCCAACTGCCATAAAACATCGAGGTCCACGCTCTGTGTCAGAGCCTGAGTTTTACTGTCAGAAACCACATAGCTTCACCATTTCTATCACTTTGGGTCCATGGCTGAGGAGCAGCCTGAAGTATGAGGTGGAACGAGCTTTGGATGGAAAAGGTACCAATGTCTAGTGGAAGAGGACTCAGGGGTGCTGAGGAAATTCATATCAGTGCAACCAAAAAACCATTTATTTATGTGCGTTGGAAACTTTTATATGCTGGAAAGAGGAGTCTGCTGTGTGATCCCTTCCCTTCTGTCCACCTCCTGCCTTCTTCCCAGAAAGTGGCCTGTGGCTGCTGGACTGCAAGGGCTTGGTTTTGGTTTGTTATTTTTTTTTTGGAAGGGATGCTTCTGAATGCTGCCTTTCTGGTTTTGTTACTTAAAAGAGTCATTGGAGTTTTACGCTGGGAAGAAGGGGCGTGTGGACAATGGAAGCAGTGGTGAGGTTGCAGAAGTGCCTTTGAAAAGGCCTTTCAGGATGCAAAGACGAGCAGTTGGGGCTCTTTGGAAATGCCTGAGGCAGGGCTGTAGCCACACATGAGTCCTCTGGATAAGCTGACACTAACTTAACCACCTGAGCTTGCATTCAACATGCTCTTACAATTCCCACTGATTTTCTTTCCCACAGAAAGAAGCACGGGAGCTGAGCATCCCAAACCCTTCCGTTGTCTTTGCGTTGCCTCTGTGAGCAGCAGCAGGGATGACAGGCAGGCAGCAAGGTGAGGAAAGACTCGGTGAACCCTGTGGCACGTGGCTCAGCTCGACCCTTGCTCTGGAGCAGCTGAGGATGTCCAGGAGAGATTAACAGGTATGAGAAAGTACCAACAGAACAAACTTTTTGGAAACAAAACCGAGAGGTGCAGTGAGGGTCATTGCTAGTGGCTGCTGATCCACTGGGTGGAGGGAGAGAGAAGCTCCAGTCCAGCCCAGTATAGAGTGGAATGAATTCCACGTTTCTGTTTTATGTCTTTGCAAATGAGGGGCCTCGTGTACTCATTCCTGCATCATTCCCGTGTGGCTCTGTCTGGACTGTTGCCTGTTTGGGCTTTATAAACAATATGGTAGAAGCTCGATGTGTGATTATTCTCAGAGATATTATCGCCGCGTTTCCCGTTGCACAGCCTACGTGCAGGCTCCGTACCAAAGGCTCCTGAGCTGGTGGCCTGCCTGGGTCCAACCTGTGTGATGGGGCACCCACAAAATATTCATTTGCAGAATGTTGCTAATGGGTGCAACCCTCCGTGTCCCGGAGTATGGGCTTGTATGAGAGTAGTGCTGCTGAGGGAGTCCTGCAGAAGAATTTGAAGGACGTGAGGAACTGGGATCAGCTTTCACAGCTGGAGTCTTCTGACGGTAGTGCCCTCAGTTGGGGTTTTGTCTGTATGTGTGGAGGAAGCGCCTCTGGGCAAGACACAGCATTACTGGAGGCTTGCAAGAGTGATGCCACCAGCAGAGAGAGGGATGGGGTCTGTCCCTGCCTGTTGCGCAGCGCAGTAAATCGGAGGAAGGCAGCACGGCGGCCAGGATTCCAGCGCTGTCTGGAAATTCTCTGTATGTCCATCAGCACCTGCACCATTGGGGAGCCTGAACCTTGGGCTTCCAACTAGAAATAAACATTTAGGACCCAAACCCAGGATGACGATAACCAGAGCAGAAACCTTTCCATCCCATTACAGGTCAAGCCTGGTTTAGGCATTTCAATCCAGAATTTCTCTCCAGGGTTATTAGGGGGAGCGGTGCCTGCTCATGGCGCTTCACCCATAAAACCCTGCTCGTGCACTCGGTTTCCATCCACCTCTTACTGCAGGCTTGTGTTCTAGACCCTGGTGGAGACTATTTCAAAAAGGCAGACAAATTAGCCTTGTAAAAACTGGACTAAATTGATAGCTCATTTATTGCACGCTGATGTTAACCCTTGGTGTGCTTGTGCTGGGTGGCAACCTCTAAGCTTAACAAACCACGTGCTGTGGGGCTTTCTGACTGCCCTTGGCCTCCAGCGCGGGTAAGTTGGGTGGTGGCTCCTGGAGATGTGGTTCACTATCTGCTGCCTTCTTGCTGCGCCGGTGTGTTGTAAGGACGGTGGAATAGATAGCATCGAGTTTGTGTTGAGCGTTGTTTTGGAGACCATTTGCCATTCCCTGGAGAATCCCATTCCCCGAAATCAAACCACGGGTCATTGTTGTCAGCTTCCCCTGTTGTGTGAAAAGGAGGGCCACAGAGGTCTGGGCAGAGCCTTGCGAGTGCTGTTCAGACACCCCATCCCTGCTGAGACCGGTGTGGGTTTGAGGAAAGAAGAGACTCGGCAGAAAATCAAATTTTTCTTGTGTGTTGTTCATATGATGCCCTGAGCAGTTTGTAAGTTTGCTTTCAATATCTGTCTGCTAAAGCAGACCTTTTTTCCATAGAAATTGCTCTCAGGTTCTTGATCAGCTTGAATAAGCACAATGCCTTCCCATGTCAGATAGGCCCACTTCAGCTGTAAATCTGATGCTGAGAAATTAGATTTCTCTACTGTCATCCGACAAGTCGGCTGATGGTGATCCGTGGGGAGACCTGAGCTTGGCATCGCTGTTACGTCTCAGCCTGTGCAGGCGCTGGGATGGGTTTCCTTGGCTCGCCAGAAAGGCAGATTTGCCCTTCAAATTCTCATTTGATTTGTGGTGGATGAGCTGGAAGAGCTGTAGAGTGAAACCGGGAACCAGGAACCATTTAACTCTGCTGCGTTCAGCTAAGCCAAATGACATAACCTTCACAGCTAGTTTTACTCATGGTTTAGTGGAGGAAAAAAGATATTTCCCTCTTTCTGAGGCCTGGAAGAGACGGGGTGGTGCCTCCTCTGTGCAAGGTGCTGGCACGGTGGTGGTATCGTGTCCCAGCCATCGTCTGACCCTTCATGTCTGGGAGCCAGAACTGTTTTGAAAACTACTAAGGGGGGAGCCAGAACTGCTTTGAAAACTACTAAGGGATGGCTCAGGGCATCTGTCATTTGCTGTGACAGATTGAGCACCACCAGCTGCTGGTGGCCAAAGTTCTGTGAATCGGACCTTCGACTCCAGAGACAGCTTAGAAGAAAATGTTTTTAAAAAATTACTACGTTAATAGCGAACTCTTTGTCATGCTCTTGATAGCTTTTTACTGTCTGTGCTTTCGAGCTTTCCTCTGCAGCCGTAAAATTTAGAAGAGCATTTAAAAAAATTAAAGCTGAGATTTTTCTTAAAGTCACATGTTTCCAGGCACAGGGGACTTGAGAGTAAATCTCCAGATATAATCCTGAGATTTGGCAGTGCTCTTTGTATCGTATTAAGTGATGGTCTACAGCACTCGTTAATTGCTGCAGACTGAAGAGCGGTTCTGGCTCCTGACAGAGGTCTTCTGCTCATTCTCAGCATGTAAGTTCTCCAGTTCTTTTGAGTAAGAGGGAAATATCACTTTCTAAAGGGCATAGGTACAAAAATCACACAGTGATATAACTTATATTCAGCTTGAATGGTATTTTTAACTGGTTTATTCAAGATGAAACTTGGGTATATGAACTAGAATGATCCCCAGGTCTGTTTCTGAACAATCATATGGTTAATTTGGTTGTTATAAGCCTCCGCGTCTAATCCAAAATCTGTTAAAGCCCATCAGAAGAGAGCAGGCTACTGGTTAAAACAGGTCATAGTCAGTGATCTTTATTGATGGGCACATCCAGGAACAATCCATATTTCTCTTTCCAATCTTCTGCAGGCTGGGCTTTGTGCAGGTACCCAGAAGAGGGGATGTTACCTGGCAGATACAGCACCAGTCTGAAAATAATTCTTTTTTTAATGGTGATTAAAACTGGTCTGGTTTTGGACCCTAGGTAGAGCACTGCAGTGCTTTCCCTGCTTGCACCCTCCGAGTCATCTGCTCAGACACAAAAGCGTTTGAGGCAGCGTCACTCTGTCCCAGATCTAGCACGGGAGGACCCTGCTCCAAGCTGAGGCAGGGTTTGTAATTGCGCTGGGCTCCCCTAGTCTCCGTCAGGATGGATTTTTGACAGCTGAATCCCTTGTCCTTGGCCACAGAGGAGACAACCTGTAGATGCTGTTGGAGATACTGTCCCAGGGCTCCCTGCAGACCTGGTGGAGAAGGGCAGGACGTTGCCTCCTAGGCAGGAGAGGTGTTTTGCTGCAAAGCTGTCAACCACAACCCTTAGGATCCAGCCAAGTAGATAGAGAGAGGTCCTCCTTCCCCTCTACTCTGCCCTGGTGAGGCCCCATCTGGAATCTTGTGTCCAGTTCTGGGCCCTTCAGTTCAAGAGAGACAGGGAACTGCTGGAGAGAGTCCAGTGCAGAGCAACTAAAATGATGAAGGGAGTGGAGCATCTCCCTTATGAGGAAAGACTGAGGGAGCTGCGTGTTTTTAGTTTGGAGAAGAGGAGACTAAGGGGTGACCTTATTAGTGTTTATAAATATGTCAAGGGGGAGTGTCACGAGGATGGAGCCAGACTCTTCTCGGTGGCAAACAATGGTAGGACAAGGGGTAATGGAATCAAGCTGGAACACAAGAGGTTCCACTTAAATTTGAGAAGAAACTTCTCTGTGAGAGTGCCAGAGCCCTGGCACAGGCTGCCCAGGGAGGTTGTGGAGTCTCCTTCTCTGGAGACATTCAAACCCTGCCTGGACACGTTCCTGTGTGACCTGCTGTAGGTGATCCTGCTCTGGCAAGGGGGCTGGACTAGATGATCTTTTGAGGTCCCTTCCAATCCGTAGAATACTGCGATACTGTGAAAGTGAAGCCGCCTTCTCTTCTGTCTCCAGCAAGCTCACAGCCAAACCCCCATTATTTTCACGAGCATCCTCCACCTGCTCCCAGGCCTGGCTCTGCCATCACCAAGAGCCTGTCCCTGGTCGCTGAGCCATGGTCCCTCTCTATGATGCTGCCTTTTGCTTTTTGGCAGCGTGCGGGGGGAGCAGAGAGCTCAAAGCAAAGGCAAGAAGCATCTTCCCAGAGCTGGCCGCAGCGCCGATCCCTCCGGGGAGACACCTCTTCTGTCCCACGGAGCTTTTAATACTGGAAAAGCAGCAGCAGGTTGCTGTGATGTGGGGCAGACTGGGGCAAAAAGTGAATTTCTCTCGGCTGGGGTCAGAGAGGAGAGTTTCATGGGACTTGGTCTCTGTGCGGGTGCTGACACGTTCCAGCAAGCTGCCACACAAACATCAAAAGGCTGGCATGTGTGTTTTCTGAAGCAGCTTTCTAGGTTTTACTGGGCTATAAAACGCAGCGACAAGGATATAAAAACAAAGCTGTGATGGACTTAGCAGAGAGCCAAAGGAAGCGAGGAGAGAAATGATGAAAATGAGAAAAAGGGTTATGAGTGAGGAATGATGTATCAGCTCCATGTCAGGAGGAACAGATTTTGGAATAACTGTGAAGAGCATAAAACTGGTTTAGTCGTTAAAGAAAAAAAACAACAACAAAAAGAAAGGAAAAAAGAAAAGGAGAAAAAAGCCTGATAAAAATGAATAAAGGAGGGAACTTCAAAGCGTAAATTTCCCAACTGCCTGACACTGATGTTTTGAACAGTTGTTCTGTGTGAGATAGCTGCAGTGATTTTAATGAACTTTAAAGAGCAGTATAAATAGGAACAAACAAAGAAAGGCGATCGCATTAGCACAGAGATAGGCACTGAGCTAATTGCCTGAACAGGATTTAAATGGCAGGTTATTATTTTTTTATTTAATATGTATAAACCTGTTTTTTTCTATTTGGGCTTAAGAAAACAGAATGAAAGAAACTCAAGCATCTCAATTTGGATTTTCAAGAGAATCAAATGCATCCTTGATTTCCGTGAAGTGCTTGAGCTGCTGAGCCAAAGGGCAGTGGAATGGCTGGAGCAGAAAAAGGGGGGAGCCTTATAAAGGGGGCTGGGTGGGTAGAAGAATTTATTTTGCTTTGCACAGTCTCTCTCTGATGTTTCAAATGGATTTCACAGTGCAGCTGCACGGGGACTCGGAGGATCAGAACTGTCAGGAATGGGGGGAAGAAAAGCAGGTCACCTTGTACTTGGAGTAGGTCACCTTATTCTCATCCTAGGCTGGAGATTTCCATCCACTCTGGATTTTCAGATTGGAGCATTTGTACTCAGGTCTGCTTCTTGCTTTTGTGGGGTAGGTTTTCTGCTGTCGGCAGCAGATGGGCAGAAGCCCCAACCGGGGGAGGCAAGAGTGCCCTCGGATACGGCAGCCTGCTCCTGGTCTTGGCTACCATGAGAGCGATGCCTGCTTGCCTGGCTGTATATACTCACCTGTAGGAAAATCAACGATATTGTGGACTGCATTCACTTGCAGGTCTGACATTTCTGGCCAAACCTCTCTCAGGGGATTTACGTGTGGTGGACTAACAGCCACCACAGTGCAGATGGGCAAAGGGAGCCAGCCCTGAATATCTGCAATGGTGAAAGCGCCCTGGACTGTCAAAGAAATGGGTGGTTGTCTTGTTAGAGAGTTTTGTGGTCCTTCCAGAACCTAAGGAAGTTAATTAAAAATTATAATCTCTAACTGGCTACATGACTGGAAAGCCAATGTCCCGTGAACCCGAGGTGTCGAGTAGTACAAATTCAGGTTGCGATCACTGCTTTTTTAATTCCCATCCTGACTTGGCCATAAGAGACTTCAAAGTTTTGACCCACT